>NW_013952592.1:513095-533070 GCF_001266775.1 Austrofundulus limnaeus
GTATGGTGCAGCTTTGCTTACTCATACTTCATACTGAAACAATTTAAGATGACTAACCACAGCTTAAAACTCAGAGGTGACTGTACAAAGTGTCATTTTTTTCAGTGGCAGGTAAACCCGAAATGTCATTAGGTTCAAACAATAATCAAAATTTTTGACAATTAATTTGCGTTCAATGTCAAGTGTGGCTTCAGTTGGACTTTGTTGCAGGTAAAATATTTGTCATGATAAAAAAATAACTTATCTGCAAGGACTCTGTCTGCTTATGTTTTTGTGTAAAAGATTATGTGGAACGTTTATGAACAACACCTTTGTTTGTTTGTTTGTTTGTTTGTTTGTTTGTTTGTTTGTTTGTTTGTTTGTTTGTTTGTTTGTTTGTTTGTTTGTTTGTATATTGGCTTGACCTCAGTTTAAAAAAAGAGAATTTGATACTGATCAGACTAACAAGCTAACAGGGGCTAACATCAAATTTGATTGTTGACTTCTTAAAACAACTCCAGTCTCAAAGATTTTTTTTCCAAACTGACATCCCTCAAAAAAGTAGAAGTGGTAAAATGCTACTTCTTCAAAACTTATATTGTTTCAAATGATCTGAACTATTTCCTAAAGGATTCAAGGATTCAAGGATATTTATTTGTCATTCCCTCAAACACGAACATCAGATGCTCAAAGGTAACAAAACAGTTTGCACAGGTCCCAGTGTTCAGTGTGAATGATAAAATGAAAACTAGTACATTCAAATTTAAATATTTACAAAATTCACGTCACGGATAGGAACAGTTGTTGAGATATTTGCATGTAAAACAACAGGAAGTGATGTCAAAGGGGAATGTCTGAATACAAAAAGGACAGCAATGTCTAACAACAGATTGTAGAGAATAATTTTTGAGTCGCTATCAGAAATATGAGGAAGAGTCAGAGTTCAAATAGTAAATATTTTTTTAATATTCAAAGACCAGAAGCTTTTCTTTCTTAGAGTTCCCCTTTGATGTCACTTCCTGTTTCATTCTGGCTGAGACAAGTAAAAAAAATTTAAAAAACCAAACAAATATGGCTGTTATGTGAGAAAAAAGGTAAAATCATGTGTATTGTGCCATGAAGATTGTTTCTGTTATTTGCTTTTGTAAATTAATGATATGCATATCACAGGCACTTTAAAATGAAGCAAGTTTAAACAGAAAAAAAGTGTTTTTAAAACTGATCACTCAGTGAGGCAGTCTTGCCTCATCTGTTATAAAAAATATTTTATTCGATGTTTGTGCACAGTGTTATCCCCTAAACAAGGGATCTGCTGAAGGACAACACTTTTGCTTCCCCCTAAATGACCTTTTTCTGTAATTTTGCAGAAAGTCAGAGCAGGTAGCAGCAAGCTTTGAAAAAGTCATTTGTTGAAGGTCAAGCTTTCTTGCCTCACAGGAGAGGCTTTGTCTGTGATTTCAATGGCAAAGTATTGACTCGACAACATGTGGTCTTCTATTCAGATGGAGACATGGATCATTTCTTTCCCAGGAGCTCTAAGTGGCCCTGGCCAAATGACAAGCAACAGCTTGGCTTATGAATAAACCCCAGTGTGGTGCATGAGAAAGTCTTCGATTGCTTTATTTTCAACACTCAGTGCACACGTTAGCTCACTTTTTTTCCCCGTTTCTTTAACCTTATCTAACATTTTCAAAATTTCCTTCAAGACCATTTACTGTCRTCACAAATCGATCCTGGCGCCCCGCATCTATATTTACTGACCAGCACAAAACAATGCCGTGCTTAACAGATAAAGTATTAGCCGGCTTCTCTCACTGTTTAGTTGATTTAAGTTTGTACTCTGGAGAGCCGTGTAATGGCAAAACCCTTCAAAATGTCATGAAAGCCAGGTTGCTCCCAGAGGAGGAAAATGTTTTGTAAAGCAGCTGATCTGATTACRATGATTTGTCATATTGCCACGACTGACATTTCATCATCCTTTGGGGAGAACAAAATAGAAGGGAAGCGGTCTGGTGAAATTTAATTAAAGAACAACAAATACACCAATAATTTGTTTGACGGAAACTTTCGAATTAACAGAGTCAACTGAGTTTAGAACAGGGATGGGCAACTGGTGGCAACTCACTCATTCCCATACTAATACGTGACATGTTCAGTGAATGATTATGCTTATTCAAGGTGTCTTGTGCCATTGCATTTCAGCTTGCTTAGGTTTTTATTTTTATTTTTGTAATATTTTGCTTCAAATGCTTTTTATTCATATTTATTAAACTATAAACAACTGTTCCACAGTTACACATACATTTAAGCATGAAATGTGTTATACAGTAAGTTACTGTCCTGAATTATTTATACAAACATTTTTTTAAATGGCATTTATATTGCATTGGTTGCCCATCCCTAATCTAGAAAATTACCATCATATAAAACCTGGGGGRAAAAAAAGAAAAAATTGTAAAAATGTTGTAGCTTTTTTTATTTTAGCTGCTTCCTTCAGCAGTGATAAACTTGATTTGGCAATYGCTTTAAGCCGACTACTGAGCCACCACAGCCCCCAAAATTATAATTGCTGTAATCTATTTTATTTGATATAATTTAATTTGACATTTGATATAGATTATAAAATGCACATTATTTAAAACAAAAACTAAATAGTGTTTCTTCTGTCCTTTGCTGYTGTCCTTGTTCAGTGTTTAGTTTATCAGTTTGCATCATCAAACTCTGCATGTTCTCAATATGTCTGCACAGCAATGTCCCCAAGACCAGACCTTATTTTAACTTTTGGTGATTAATACGTCACATCAATAAACTTGGGGAAATAACACTGTGAACACTCTAATGTGTGCTCGTGTGTTTGACACCTCCACAGCAGATTTCTTCTTTTCATTAAGCACCCACATCTTCTCTGCGTTCTTTCACTTTGTGTTTGCTGAGARAAWTKTTTTTTCTTTTTCTTTTTGTCACAGCATCAACACAGTCAGTGTTTAGTGTGCTAAAAAGGCACGTTTGACACCTCTGACACACTCAAAACAAAGAACAATTGGTGATTATTGTCCTGAAACGAAGCACTGCAACCGTTCCTCTGTTACGGGGGCTCGTGTTTGCCAGGTTGTGTCTCAGCTCTACAGACGCGAGTGCTCACCTTTGGCTCTCTTGACCTCGTCACAACAAGCACTCAGACGGTGGAGGGAAGTTTCAGGGGGAGGATCAAATCAAATCTCTTCTGTTTTTATCACCTCGCCTTTTTTTTTTGGATCCAACCAAGAGAGTTGAGTCACCTCTGCATGAGTGTGCTATTAAACTAGCAGAGATATTGATGTTTTCTACCTGGATGTTCAATAAATCTCAGGCTCAGTAAATGAGAGTAGGAGAAAGAAAAAAAACTGTCTGCAGCCTCGGTGACTTTTTGTCTCCCTTCGGCTCACGCTGACTTCTGCTTCGACCTGAGATTGCACTAATTCAGCTAACCACAATTCTTCAAAACCAGTCTGTCTTCTTCCTACCCCCCCCCCCCCCCCACACACACACACACACACACACCTAACTCTGCTCCTTTACCCTCTCTTGCCATCACTCCCACTTAAACCTGGCACGCAGGGGGCCCGACTGAGAGGATTGATTTCCGGTACGGTGGTGTCTGGAACAAATTCTGGAGCTTTCCGGACTCGTTCATCCTCCTTTATTGCACTCTAATCTCAGGGGGTGATCGTGTCTGCTTCTTTGGCTTTGACACACACACACACACACACACACACACTCTAAAAGTCCACAAAAAAATAAAAGAAAAACACACATACACAACCGCAGGACAGTAATCTCAGACTTTTCTCTACTCTCTAAAGGATCTTGCTTAATAGCATTGTTATTGCCTTCTTTGTCTTAATAAATTTTATTGGCCTTTCACCGTGTGTGGATAGACTTATTGAACAATAGAAAGGCATTTAATTTATAGCAATACACCTGTGTTAGTGCTCCATTACAGGAGCCTCAGACTCCTGTAGCTCAGATTATAKTGCAAAGTGGAAAAAAATGCAATGTCCACCGGTTGACCCAGCATAAACTTTGACCCCTTCAGCCTCCTGGTACCCTCTCCTCCTCTGCCCACCAGCTGCTCGGGGAAAGAGAATCCCTCGCAGTGAAAATCCCTCGCTGGCTTCCACCCAGCAGGTCACGCCCAATTAATGCTCGGGTCAGTTTTTTTTTTTAACAGACTMGATGGTCATAGTTGCTATTCAGCTCGCCACGCTGAGATCAGGACCTGGGATAATGAGATTTCTCAGCACCTGGTGATTACACCGAGCAGCCAGCCGTAAACAAAACAGAGCAGGAAACGGCAGGGTGTGCCCACTGATGGGCCGCTTGCTTGGATAGACCCTCAGAGTTTATCCGTGGCTGCATCCTGACCGCCATGTCCCCTGAGGACGGAGGTTTGAGGAGCATCAAAACAGACCTGAGGTTTTTTAGAATATCCATTTTGAAGAAGGCTAAGAAGCTAATGTGTTCTAAAAATACAGCAAGGTAAGGTAAATGACCCCTATTTATGTCTTATGTGAAAATTCATTCTTGTGAATTATGCAGTTTATGTACAGTAGTTTTAAACATTGCTTTAAAGTGAATTTACTAAAAATAATGTAATGAAAGATACTTATTGATCTGTTCTTATTTATATAGCTTCACTGTGTTTTTCTTGTTCTTATGGTCACTAATAGACAGGGATGTTTCATGACTGGACAAGATCTGCTACGAGTAATCACTTTTTTATTATAATTCATCATAGTTATTTTTCTTTTTTTTTTTCTCTTTTGGCCTACTTACCTGGGAGTGACATCATGATCTGATCTTTATGTTGAAACACCACATTGTTAAACATTAAAACTGTTAGCCCACATATTGACACAGACATGCTGATGATTCTGTGCTAATAACTGTGTTTGTTTATTACAATAAACAAACTCAGTCGACCATTCTACGAAGTGAATTTATTATTTGAATCAKTTTGTTGAATAAACATTTCCATGGCAATTATCACAGATTATTACATGAATATAGATTATTTTTGATTGATTGATCAATCAAAAAATTCTCAAACCATGACTGGCATTTGTTGAAACTTTTTTTCCTGTTGAACAAATCAGTTCATCGATAAATTGTTGCAGCCTGGCATGCTGTGAATCTGAATTACAAACGTAATTTAGAAGGGGAATCAGCGGCTGAATGACAAATGCATGCTAAACAAGGAGAAACTCAATGTAAAATGCAACAATTCAACAATATCCAATAAGCCAGCTGAAACCTGCACAAAGCAAACTTTATTTGACCCAAGCCAYGAAGCAAATTTCATCCCTCTTGTTAAGATTCCCGACACATCAAGAGGAGCCCCTCGGCTAATGTCATTGTGTCTGATCCTGCGCTGCGCAGCCAAGTGAAAATGCTGATAGTGTGACACGGGTTGATGGGGTGCCGATCCCCAGCAGCTCAATAATGATGAGAGAGATGTATGACAGTCAGTCACAGGAGAGAATCCGCCTATCTGTCTTTCTGTCCACACAGAAAGATGGATGACCCTTCAGCCCCACGTCGGAGGAAATATTCAAAGTGCTGCCATGCCACGAGAAGCCCATCATAATCCCTCATCCTCGTGCCCATCACCTATCAACACCGAGTGACATGTTKGGGCGGAATTAGTGAGCTGCCTCTGACATTTGGAGAGCTTTAAAACYTATGTGTGAGCAATTCAGACGAAAGCGATCTATTCARTTCAAAAAGGTGACATGTGGGAAAYRTTTTAGYTTTAACCAATTAACAGTATAATCTTTAAAAYGAATAATACAAACTCAATATAATTGACAACTTAGAGCAGCATTCTGATTCTTTTTTATGTTTTAAGGGAATGTGCAAAATTCTTAGTTACTTTATTAGCATCAGTGACTTTAATTGGCATCATCATGGCCCTGGCAGGCACAATCAGATGGCTTGTTGACACAAAGTGGGATTTTGTTGYTCCATAAAAACTGAAATTCAATAAAACTGCTATTTGTTTACAAAAACAGTGACAATAAAACACCCCCGCAATAGAAAAATTGGAAATGATGTACAATAGAGGTGATGATCATTATGCATTTAACCTCCAGGTATCAGAATTCATTACTTCTAGAGATTAAACTCAGCAGTAAAGTGCCTGATGTTTCAATTTAGCTAAGAATCTGTCGTTTTAATAACATATTATTRTATTATTTCAATAAACTGCAACAGYTGCCAAACTRTCTTACAATTACAAACTSTATTATKTGATTTTATAAAAATAAAAAGCTGTGCAAATATTWGTAGAAAACATTTTGGTCATCCAACAAATGTATTATTTCATCAGTTGAAATTATTGAACATTTAGGATTTAGTTGATTATAGTGTCTCACAAGTTATAGGGCTCATAAAAATATAGAGCATTTACAGTAAATATCCAATGAAAGTTTGTTGAAAGAGAGTTAATGTTTTCTTAAGGGAAGAGATATCTTAAAAAACACATTTTTTTAAACTTGTTCGAAAGAACGATGTACTTCAATCCAAATAATTAGTTTATGGAATAATCTCAGAACAAATTATAAAAAGATCATTAAAGCTTGAAAAAAATGTGATACTGTGTAGTTTGTATAATCAACCAAAACTGTATTTGCTTTTATTTCAAAGCTTGAGTCTGTAAACTATTTTTTTTTATTATGTGAATCAAATTTTTGGTGGGAAAAGGGACAGATGCAATAAAAATATCTCTGCTCTCTTTTATTTCTGACTTGTGTTTAGTTTTTTTTTATTGTGTGCAGATTATTTTGTTTAATGAATGAAATAAATGTTTGCTATGAGTGTGTGTAGTAGTTGTACCTTGTGCTACAGTATTAGGRCTGTGGTTTGTTCAACAAATAACTCAAGACAGGAAAGTTGAATGAAAGTCCTTGCAGAAATGCTGCTGCCTTGCAAAACAAAGTTACAAACATCTTGCACAGCAGCACTGGGGATAACTCTCAGTTACTACCACATTGTTATTAAGCACCAGARTAGACATTTTTGTGTTTGCTGAGGTCTCTTAGCTGTGGCAGACTTTTTGAGTCTCCAAAAGTTAATCTTGTCTAAATGACGTACAAACTACTTGGGAGCTTTAGTAATATCCATCCACTGGAGATGGACATACACATGAGACATGTTGCTATAGACAAACACAATGCAAACACAGGGACTTACACAACTGTCCTCCTTTTGTTGCAGCAGGCCATTATTTACTGGCAATCCAAATCACTGTTTAATTATTTTTAGCACTGCATACATTAAAGTGGAGAATATATTTAAATTTCTATCATGCCAGGTTGATTTATTCGTTCATGAGAAGTTATTACTGAGCAAAAAGGATATGTAGCACAAATCCCCAGTGGATTCAAATATCCTCAAGTTTGTGCAGCAGAGGTCAGCCACAGAAAGCAGGCAGAAGACCGGGAAAGTGGGACGACCGGAAGAACTGAGGAAATAATTATCTTCATATGTTTCAGCCCTTCATTTCCCTGGAGAAATGCATCAGTGATGCTCCCGTCCTTTGTGTTCAGGCAGGAATCCACCGTCGCTTAAACTCTCGTCTGAAACTTGTCATGAGCTTCAAACTCAGTCAGTCACATGGCCAACGTCAAGGACTTTCTGCACAGTTTGGTTCATCCTCCTGTAAGTTGACTGACGAGGCTGCAGGCTGCTATGGTAACAGCAGGTTGAGCTCCGCGGAGCTGAGAGAAAAAGTGCAAATTGAGTTTGTTGCTGGAGTCATTGTGAGGTTTGTTAATGAGGAATAAGTTGGACGGCTTTTCTTTTCCACATGTCTGGTGTCTTGACACAAATTGTGGCATCCAGAACATTTTTATCCAAGCATTATTTATGAATGCAGTCATGTTTATTTTGAAATCCATTTATCTACTCAAATTAGGATTTAAAAAAATTGCTCTTAATGAATGCGTATCATATCAGAATGATTGCATTTCATGTGTGCACACAAAATGTGTTCAAACATTTGCTCTGATCCAAGAATTTTACCTAATCGTTTGACAATTTTTAGACAAGCTGTAGGAGGAGTTCGCCCAGTTACCTGCACAACAAAAGGGACAAAATGCCAGCTTTGATCCAAGATGGCCGACTTCCTGTGGAGTTTGGACCATGGCTCCAAGAGACTTTTTTGTAGGTCTTGATACATTACGCATGTGTGCTGGATTTCGTAACAGTCAGTCAAAGCATGGCTTGGGGCTGATTTTTTTGAATTGTTGTAGGGGGCGCTATGGAGAAATTAGGCCACGCCCACCAAATTTTACACTTAAAAGCTAAACAGAGTTGTTAGAAATAAAACTATTCTTTCTAATTTTCATAACTTTCATGGGGTTAGTCTCTTCCCCAGCTTCTTCATTGCTAATCCAAAGCTTCCTCAGGCTAGAAGGCATACATAATCCCTCCTGCAACTCCAGGATGCTCCCCGGGGTCTGTTCACATATCCAAAGACAGGTGATCTGCAGACTGTCTGATCAGTTGCCTGGTCTAACYCTGACTCCTTTCACTGCAGGTCGAGCAGCAGCTCCAAGCCCAAGTCGTTTTTTTATGATGCACATAAAAATAAAATGTTGTTTCTCATAAAACAATTGGCCAATTACAAGTGCATGGAYAATAAATGTGCAGTATATATTGATAGAAATTGCAAATAGCATGCTCTTAGGTTATAAAACTCATTAAAACAAAATTAAAGCTCCCTTAAGATTGGCAAAGCAAAGCTATAAGATGGATGAGGATTTTAATATTGCTCATAAAAACAGCTGAGTGTACAGATGTCAGTCGAGGTTTGAGGAGGAAAGGCTGTGTTTTTTTCTGCAGCAGAGGTCAGATTTCTGTCAAAATAAACATGCAGGAACTTGATCCTTTTCCAACTTTGAGGTCACCGATGATCCTCTGAGGGGCAAACATCCAGGGGCCRCTAAAGTCAACAACCACCTCCAGTGCTTTGGTTTTAGAAGTGAGATCGTTGGCYCTTAACCGGGATGACGTGCTCCACTTCTGCACTGACTTATCTTCTGCTGATGAGATCAACAGCTGTGGCTCTGTCAGAGGACTTTATGATGGGATTAAACAAAGTGAAGAGCAATGTGATCACAGTTCGGGTGATTGTTTCCGCCAGTTCAGACTGACTGCTGTCTCTGAATCTGATGCCAGCTGTTATTGCAAGCACAAAGCTTAATTAGTTCAGGTCTTAAAAAATATGTTATTTTGTGTTCCATGTGAAATAATGTTAGCTGAGGCAATTTATCATATTGACTACTTTGCCCTTTGTGGAAACTTTAGGGGGGTTAAATTGGCAGGAATGATAGTATAATGAATAGTTCAACATAACTTATGTTTATAGGGTGAAAGCAACAARTTTTCTGCACTCCTCTCATATTCTGTCCATCAGAATAGGAGAGGAAATATAGTGGGGGGAGGGGTGATTATGTAAAATTTTACACCACAATGTCAGTTATGAAAGTGCTGAATATATCAAAAATGTATTTGACTTTGCATCGCAGCTAAACAACTTTGAAATTGACCTTTGTCCCTTTAACACCTCCTTCCACAAGTTGTTAACACTTGGTTAAGGTTAGGGTTGTATCTCTTTACATAAGAATACAATGATGCTGGTGAAGACTCTCAGCCATCCAGGTCATGATCAATAAAAAAAAGAAAAACAAACTGAACCTCTATTCTAAAGCTGAAGACGTTTTGCTTCCCTTCCAGAAAGCTTTCTCAGTTTGAAATGTCTGGAGTAGTGTGAAGGTCCAAGCTTTACAGACACGAGAGAGGTCTGGATGTCTTGTTAGYTTAACAAGACCGCTAAAATGTTTATCCTTCTCATTTTGTCACARTTTGGTCATTGAGTGGTTTAAAGATCCAAATGCAGACGTGCTTGAGGGAGTTTCAGGACTAATCAGGATTTACTAATAACCACATTAAGGTGTAAAAGAAAGACACACAGAGATAGAAATAAATGMAGGATGGTGATTAGTAAATGACAACAGCTGTGCTGAATATGAATAGGRAAAAAGGTAGCAGAACTTAGGAAAAATCAGGAAAACAAACTTACTTTATTAGCCTGCAGAGGGGGAATTAATTCTCTGCAATTTACCCATCACACATGTGAACACACCTGTGGAGCAGTGAGCTGCCAGTTACAAGGTTAAGGGTTAAGGGCCTTGCTCAAGGGCCCAAAGTGGGTGTTGGTTCAGAGAGTTGAACCGGCGACCTTCCAATCACAGACTCCTCTTCTTTAACTTCTGCTCCACCACTCGCCTCCCACTCCTACTTTTGTGAAAGGCAGCTAAAAATTGTACAGTATTTTAATATGACAGGAAAGCCTGCATACATAAACCCAAATCCAAATAATTTGTGAGAAACATGTAAACACAGTCTTTGTAGCGATAATGATCAAAATAAGAACAGTGAGAATCCCTTCCAGCACATATTTGTAAAGGTTGGGTTAGTTTCTGCTGAATCAGAAGAATGCACTGTTCCAAATCAAACAAAAAAGACAAGACTGGCTCAAAACAAAGAAAAAAACAGCTTGTAGACTTCAGAGCCACACAGGAACCCATCTGTGTGTTTTTTTTAGCCTTGGGTTTGATTCAGTCAAATTCTCTCAAAGGATAATAAATTCCTATTTTCCCCACTGTTGAGGACAGAATCCATGTCTTTCCATGGATTTTAAAAAAAAAACAAATCTCAAAGCAGTTTTTTTTCTGTCCCTGCAGTGTACTATAATTAAAGTCAAATAATAATAATATTTTTGTCTATAATCTCTTATTAATCACCCCCTCTGTTCGCTGTCTGATCAATGCTCATAGAAGTGTAAGCCTTTTCAAATAGAATTTTTGATCAGAGATGGAAGCAACATAAACACACTCGCTCTGTGTTGCTATTCCTGCCAGTTGGAGAGGGTAAAATCTGAAGCAAACAGAGAGCATGGTCCACCAAACCCTGGCTGTAGCCACAGGCAGTAAAACAGGATCTTTTGGCCCATGACCTAAGAAGGTGCAACAGAAAAAAAAAACTGAAAAAAAAAACTTAACCATGTTTTTTCTCTGGTTTATGACTTTTTTTTCACTGTGCACATATGAGTCACTAACAATGATGGAATAAAAAGTAAACAAGTCCAAAACCTTCTTAAATTTGTGCAAACTGTACATCTAYAGTTTTGTAATAAAGAAGCATAAATAATAATTTAATTAGCAGCTTAAAGTTGTGATATTGATTTGCACAAAACTGGAAGAAAGTATCCTAATATTTAAGAATTTTAGCCTAATACACATAAATTTACTAATTTCAGTGACATTTGTGGCTGTATAACTCAACTTTTTGTCTCAGCATCATGATTTTTTGTTATTAATGATGTTTAAGTTATTTTTCCAAGAGTGTGGTTTTAGGGACAAGGCCACATGGGCATTGGCCAAAGCTAAAATCTGATTGGCCGCCTGAAGTSCCTCTTGTCCCTCATCTGTCCTTTACCAGAGAGTGATGAAGGTGGATGCAGTTCCAGATCTAAACACTAGTAGCGCTATTGAGTCAAATAGGAAAGTCCAGCATGATTCAATTTTTCAGAAGTCGTCTTCTCATTTGAACAATCCTGCTTAAAAACAGTCTTTCAACTGAAAAATGATAGCTGGATTATTTCATATGTTTTGTGTGTCAGAATATTTTTTTCTATGTACATTAAAAATGCACATAAAATTGGTAAGGATAATTTACTGTACAAGTTTATTTTAAATTACCATTACATTATAAGTGTATGGACATGTGTGATTGATTAAATATTACCAAAACTGGTGAATTTATGTGCAAGGATGTCCCTCATGAATGTTGTGCCCCCTTACTCAGAAAAATCCTAGATTTGGACGGGCACTTTTCCTAGTCACGTCATGATTCATCATGAYGTGTTTGGTTTGAGTCTCCACCCCTAAACTTGGCCTTACAGGCACAAGCCACAAAACCTCTTTCATCTTTACTGCATGGTCCCATCCAGGCAGGACACATAACCTTCTGCACCAACGCGGGAAATTAGGACTTAATGTAAATCATTAAGTGCTGAATTATCTAATACGGAAGCCCCTCAGGCCTGACCCAGTTATTGTTTTAATATAAGCAGGAAGTGATGTGACTAAGCTACTCACACATACGTTAAGGACAAATGCTGTGCTGTGATGTTTGCCTTAATTAGATGTAAAATGATCACTCAAGAAAGATGGGTGCCATAAGGGATCTTTTTATTTCTCTCACAAGAGTCCAAGTGAGTAACAACACGCAAGGAGAACAGCACTCATGGGCAAAAGTGAGTGCTGCTGGCTGCTACTAACTGAGAATCCAGACGACACGGCACATTTGGATTTAAGGTTTGTGATTTTAGAAAATGTTACGAAGTGCTTTTWCAAAAACACTAAAAGAAACAAAACTTGACTTTGGAGTTTAGAGTTTTATTAGATCGAGCAGAAAATCCTAGTGATTTGGGGTACGCCTGACCTTTAGATCCATCCTTTTGAAGTTTTTTGACTGAAATATTTCAATCTAATCAATAAAGTTGGTGGAACTAATTATTTTCTATTTTTTTCTGTTTTACGAGTTTTACGAGTGTTTCATTCTGATTAAACTGTCCACGTCTACTCACTGTTGCGGAATTAATGAAATTTTTTTCAAGGGAAGAAAAGAAAGTGTGATTAGAAAATCAAACTCTCTTTTAACGTAAGCCAAATTATCATGTTTATGTCAAAACTTAAGGCTTTACAATCAGATTGATAATTTCAAACAATGATTATCTGAATCCCAAAATTAAAAAAAATATTTATCTTTTTATCCAACACATATAAACAGCTGAACATTCCGATCATAAAGCCTTGAATTCACTGATAAAATAAGATGTTCTCCTTCGCCGACTGAAGCAAAGCAGATATTAAACCCAATCCAGCAGCTGCATCATCCTGACAGATTAACTCATTAACACCAGCAATAAATGTGAGTTTATTCCAGATCTGTGCTTTGGTCTGAGAAGATCACTGCTGCTGCTCCCAGTGTACATTTTTAATGAGCTTTACCATCTTCTTCTTTTTCTTCTCAAAGACATTTTTACAGCCYACACAGCACCTCTCCTATGGTTTAGAGCTCACGAGGACACAATGCTTATTTAGACTCATAAACAGCAAACTTTCTGGGTTTTTTTTTTGAAGTGCTTCTATCTAAAAAAAATAAAAAAGAAAAGAGACACGCTTTTCAACAACAAATAAATACGTGAACATTTGAAATTGTCTCACTAATTTCAAGGGATTTTACACCTCAATGCTGCTTTATTTTTAAAAACATTCATTTCCTACATGTTTAATGGTTCCCTCAGAGTCCTTTAAAAGAAAGTAGGGACTCATTCGGGTTGATACATTGTGTAATTTGTTCCTATCTGGCAATRGAAGCTATAAATATTTGCAGGGAAGAGATTAAAAGCTTTAATTGTACCAGTTATTCTGAGCATGAACCAAAGTGACGAGTCATTGAGAGTTGCTGAATCCTCAGAGACTTGTAGTTGTCACCAGCTGCCGAATGGAGAAGGCAGCTGATATTGGTTCTGCTCGTGTCTGTAATTCAAATATCTCATAAAGCCCTGGACAAATTTGGATCMAACTTGCAGAAAGGAATCGATGGTTGCATGTCTACTGCTGATGAACTTTCTGCATTGCTTCGCAAGACGCAGGGCCTTTAAATTTTTCGTCTGTGGTCTTCTCGCCACCTACGTCTCCACTCGATTAACTTGCAGGAGAGCCATTCAACACCTCTTCTGCTTGAAAGCGAAAGTTCTTGGTAACAACAAGTGACAACTCATCTATCAGCTTGCAGCTTCTGCCGTCTGCGTTTTAAAGCCTGACTGACTTTTTCTCAATCTTTTTTTTTCCCCGTGAAGATAAATAGATAAATGTCAGCAGAGGGATGCAATCTCCATCCCACATGTTTGATCACAGGCTAACTGGGAAATTCAATAAAGGACTCTGCCCCAGCTGGAGTTTTGCCAGACTTTTGTATTAAAATACAATCCCTCTTAGTCAGTGGTATTGATGTGTTTCTCCAATGCCCAACTTGTTCAAATCCTTACATCCTTTTCAGATAAACTGAGCCWACAGGAAAATATGAAATTATCGTGGGAAGCAATGGCACTCGAAAGGAAACCACTGATCTCTAATGAAACTCAACACAAAATTTGTTTTATATTAACATTTACCAGCTTTATTGAATGGATCGTCACTCATCAGGAGGAAGGCAAACACAAAAATAATTGGTTAGGTTGGTTTAATAAAGTTTCTAAAAGTACAGCTTGGATGTGCTTTCACACTCCAGGGAAATATTCTCTCATTACGCTCAGTGTGCGTGTCTGTGTGTGTCTGTGTTTGTGTGTGTGAGGGGGAGGATTGAAGCAGTAATACGTTAGATTTTATCCAAGGCTCAGGAGAAAATGAAACCTTCTGATGACAGTAGAGCATGTAATGTTTTCATCTGATTCCACCCGTGAAGGAAAATTAAATGAAAATTACCACTGAATTCGTTCCCCCTTTTCTTTCATTCGTTCCACAACAAATTGCTTCCTTCGCAGTGACTAGAGAGCATGGTCATTGATCTCATTCTTGAATGGCCACAGGTTGCGCTTCAAATAAACACAACAACTCATTTGTTCATCACATGAGAATGTTGAGTTCATTCCCACCTTGACTGCACAGAAGTACTCTCGCTATATGATGAAAATGTTGTTGATCGTTCTCAGAAATACTTGAACAACAAAAAAAGCCTCTGAGATTTAAAGCTTTATAAGAATAAATAAAAGGTACTTAGTAAAAAATTATTATTAATATGCAAACCTGCTATTATTCTATTAACAAAAAGCAATAAAAGCATCAAAATTAGTGAAGGGGTTCCACAGGGTTCACTGTTCAGTCCAAAGATGTTCATTAGACAAATAAATTCAAAAATTCTGTTGAAACTAAAACTGAATAAAAGTAGCTTTAGAAGGATTTTAACCTCTAAAATAGTAAAGTTTAATTTCATTAACTTATAAAACTGTATTTGCTTTCATGATTTCATGTAAAGGATTTGTCACATAGGGAAATGAGCTCTTCCTTTTAAAGCTAAAGTATAGGTAAATTTTACAAAAAAAATGTATGTTTTTACATTTTTGTTAAAACTGTTACTATGTCCTGACAGTAGAATATGAGGCAGTTAATCCGTGAAAAAGTAAATCTCCTCTGGCTCCGCCCAGTGGTCCTACTGCCATTTGCAAAATCACACAGATGAGGGCAAGAGTGGAAATGAATGTGCATCTTCTAACAAAACTAAACCAAAGCTTTCAATCACGAGCTTAAATTTAAAAATTTAGTTTTATGTCTTCATTCACAAACTCTGTTTGACATGCCTGTGAAGTATCAAAGTGTTAAAAATATATGTTTAGGAAAAAACACAATTATAAAGTAAAGTAAAATTGTCAAAATGAAGAAAAGCTTTGGAAATATCTTTGGATGAATAAAAATTATTCTCAATGTAGAAAACAGTACAAATATGAAACCTGATTTCAATTAGCTATGTTTCAACCTGCTTTGTTGTTTTATCTATTATAAGTTTTATCATTTKTTCTCTGCCTGCAGTCGGTGAGGATGAAAAAGGATTGTGTTTTTAGATACTACGAACCAAATTCATTTAATTTATAATCAATTTAGTTCCGAAACACTTCTGGGCGGAAATTAATTTATTTTATTCTCAATTTTATTGAAAGTCAGAATAATAGTTTTCTTTCCTTTTCAACATTTCCTTTCTCAGCCCATTTCCATCAGCACGATTCTATTCTGTTACACTCTGAACAAAATGGTTCTCGTGCATCATCGCATGGCTTCCACTAAAGCTCCCAGTGTATCTAACTCATAGCACTGAAAGACCTTCTTTGACATATTTTGCATATCAATGCAAGCATCCTAAAATTGAAATCTCGGCCTATTTTAGGAGATTGCTTTTTGATGGATTCTCATTACAGGAGTGCTAGCTATGGGTCAAATGAAAATGTCATTGCGGGGCTCAGCAGAGGCTGTGCAGGAGTGGTCCTCCATGAGGGACAGACAAGCTTTTTTTTTACAGTTTAACACCTCCTCCTGGGAGGCGGATCCTGGAGCTTGGCAACAAGGGCAGATGGTGAAGCAGGGGTGAATGAGCGATTGAAGAGGTGCCAGTCAGCCTTTTTGTTTTAACCTGACATGCTTCCTGTGGCATTCCTCGCACGCCATGATCAATTAAAGGCAGCGTGTAATGTTTCAGTTGTTCACAAATTGCTTTTGTACCAATTTAAATCTGTCAGAAGAAGGAAATAGGAATGCATATTGCCTGTTGCCATCTTGGTCAAATGTTATAATTGATACACACTTTTGGGCAGCCTTGCACATAGGAACACAAAACGATACTGATTTTTGCCTTTGGCAGTATGCAAATAATCAGATTTTTTAAAATTTTGAAAAACAAATAATGAGAGAAACCAACAGAGTCATCATCAAAATGAAAATATTGCTTTCCAAAACAGCAAATAAGCTGTAGGGTTTATGGCTAACTCTTCAAGTGTTTCAACTTGTTTTCACTCGTTAATTTGCAAACCTGGAGATGTTCTGGAGAGGTGAGAGCCCAAAAGTCTTCAGGCTAAAATCTTTGCAAAGACTCTCCAGGAATCTAAAAGTTTTAGAAGATTTAAAAAATAAAAATCTAAACACAACAGTTCATTTCCAAAGCATTTGCTGCAAACGTGAGCTATTGAATGAATGTTGTTTAGCGCTGCTACTTCATACTATTTTACACGACAACCACCAGCTGCAAAACCAAACATCTTCGCCGCTCACCTTTTGCATTGCTTCTTTCTTCACGTGCCCTGTGGACCGACACCTCCTGCCTCCACCTCCAGCTGTGAAAGTGCACCTCCAGCAGAGAACCTCCTGATGTGCAGCCGCAACCTGCACCAAACCAACCCCACACTCTCCTGAAAGGCTTGTTGTGAAAAAGTTTAACCGTTTCTCCACGTAACCTAACATTCAGGCTTCGTTTTAGTTCTTAAACAGTATTTAACAAAACTTCTCAAATGATTTCTGGTAATCGCATCAACAAAACGACTCTGTGAAGTGTTGTCAGGAGGTGGCGRTGTAGTCTGCTGTTCACACAGCTGCAGAGGTCCAACCATAACTTTGATAGCAAAACTAAATGACCTTTTAGTTTTGTTTGCAATTATTCGGGACTTGATTGAAGCAATTCGAAAAATGCTGGAATCAGYCGTGCACAAGAAGTGTGAATTGTGGCCAAAAAGGTGCAAGAGTTATTTTAGTAAGAAACRACTCTTGGTTTCTGACTGTGATAATTTAATGGGTATTAATACTTATTAGTTACTGGTTTCTGTTAAAAACTGATGAAATTATTCACTTTTCGAAACAAGTTAAATAATAAATTACAGGCACAGAAAATTGTCATGCTAGAGACAGGTGGACAACTGGTGGCCCGTGGGCCGTATGTGGTCCATGAGTGACTTCTTTCCGGCCCACACTTTATTTTTTTAACTTAAAAAATGCACTCAAAGCAGCTCTTAGATCAGTCCTCTAGATCTACCTACATGTATGAACAGACATTCTCAGCGATGARGTTCAATRAATTYAGGTACAGATCCTCTGTCACTGATGCTCCTTTCTGCTGTTCTTTGCATCACCACATTATGATTGTTTTTGTTTTTACTGTTTRCATAGGAATATTTTACTTTATCAYCTATTTCACATTGTTGTWGCAGCAGCAGCTAATYAATATATTTAATTTACTGCTCTTAACAATGGGTAAAAAAAKACTATTAAGCAGAATGAAGTACTGTTGGTTTCACCTCTCCAACATAGCTCAAGTGTCTTATGAGGCCCCCAGTGAAAAATAAATGCCCACCTCTATACTGGAACATTTGCTGATACATTTACATTCCCTTGAATTTTAGAGAGCTGGTTAAGCAAAATTAATTAAACCACTCCCTTTAACTGAGATCAATATTAYCTAGGAGCAATTGTYTGTCATTTAAACAATTAACCTATTGAAAAATAAATTCCTCAGTGTAGGTTTGCCTGAACACRATTGACTTTGCATACTCTCCCGCTGTTTTCTTTGGGTTATCTTTAAAGGGGCAATATCATGTAAAATCAACTTTTTAAAGCTTTATATTATGTTATAATGTTATCCTCTCATAAGAAAAAACATGCCCRCTGTCTTGCTTTGACTCATTCATGCATGTTTGAGAAATCCTGTAGTGTTCTGTGGCAGCCAGGCAGGGGAGCAAAAACAACCAGTTGGGCCTAGAACCACCTTTTAGGATCAGCTCCTCCTCTGGGCTGTGCCTCTAAGCTGAGCTTCCTCATCACAGAGCACACACACCTGGCCTCGTGCTGAAATGGGTGGGATAGAAGAGGAAGGAAGTTCTTAAAGAGACAGAGGCCAATTTCAAGGTGTTTAGAAACAGATATGATGAGAAGTCAAGTTTATTTTCTATTTAAACATATAAACAGGATTTTAATAGCAACTGAAGGTGACATAGTTTCTTTATTATGGTATAGAATTTAAATGTATGTCTGAGAAACACATAATATTGCCCCTTTCAGTTCTAAAAACATCAAAAGGAAGGTGCCTTTGCCAACAGGAGGTAACCCCAACATCTCTGCAGTGTGAAGTGGTTCTAGCTAAAGGACAAATGTTTTTCAATGCAGTCATGACAGCAAAAATGACTGATAAGAGGTGAGGAGAATCTAAAGCTCGGGGAGCTGAAAAGTGTAAAGATTTATTTTTTAAAACATTATAAGTTAGATTTAGGCATGCCCTTGGACATAAAAGAAATTTGGATAAAGTTTTCACATTGCCATCTAATAGTAAAAGGAGTAGTAAAAGTTGTGATATTTCAACAACTTTGTGCCCTTTTTGTGTGATGCACTTCAGTTTTTATTTTGCAATTTGTCAGGGAGTTCTTCTAAACACCCACTGCTCTTGGTGGCATTGAGCTTTGAATGGACTGAATTCTCAGAATAAAGWTTCCAACGTGATGAACCTGGCTTGTGCTATCTCAATAGATGCCACAAATAAATAAATAAAGTAAAATCAGCTTTTCAGGTCTCTTGAGCTCCACGTTAGAGGCACGGGAGTCAAGGTTGGGAGTCAAAACCACTCAGTAACTGCATCTGTGTCTCTGTGGTAACGCTCCTGCCTTTACCTCAACAAGACAGCTCAATGCCATCTCCGTGTACGATGAGAATGCTCTGCAGGCAAACACTGCATGTTGATGGGCAGTATTAAAGGGATAGTTGTAACATTAGACTTTATTTGATAAACATACATTTTAATGTAAAATAAAGACTGTACAAATACTGTTGGCTGTTCAGTTTTGTAAATTTTAAAATACATATTTTAACACGGACAGAGACATTTTATTTACATGCAAAGCATTCTGGGTAAATGATGACGTGGATAGGTCCTCGATGTGAGTGAGCTATATCCACCCCGAAGGTTAATCTTGGACAATATCTGACGATCGACTCTTTTAAATGAAACCAGAGAGCGTTGACAGAGAGGAGAAGGTAGAAACGACTCAGCCTGGAACTGAAAATGTGGATGGAGGACAACAGTGATGAGAGGAGAATGTGTAGCGCTGAGTTAATACATATATATGGTGATAGGGTCAGAGCTAATGCTAAAGCTAACAGGCTAAGCTGAAGTTCTTCTTCCATGAAGCAGCTCTGTTGTCCTCCATCCATATTTTCAGTTACAGGCCTTCAGGGTGGATATAGCTCGCTAGCAGCCTCGCACCGATGACCTATCCATGTCATCATTTACCCAGAATGCTTTATGTGTAAATAAAATGGTCCTTCAGGGTGGATATAGCTCGCTAGCAGCCTCACACCGA
>NW_013952592.1:533080-539712 GCF_001266775.1 Austrofundulus limnaeus
CAGGCAAACACTGCATGTTGATGGGCAGTATTAAAGGGATAGTTGTAACATTAGACTTTATTTGATAAACATACATTTTAATGTAAAATAAAGACCGTACAAATACTGTAGGCTGTTTAGTTTTGTAAATTTTAAAATACACATTTTAACACGGACGGAGACATTTTATTTACATGCAAAGCATTCTGGGTAAATGATGATGTGGATAGGTCCTCGGTGTGAGCGAGCTATATCCACCTAATCTTGGACAATATCTGACAATCGACTCTTTTAAATGAAACCAGAGAGCGTTGACAGAGAGGAGAAGGAAGAAATGACTCCGCCTGGAACTGAAAATATGGATGGAGGACAACAGAGCTGCTTCATGGAAGAAGAACCTCAGCTTAGCCTGTTAGCCGTCGCGCTAACGCTGA
The DNA here is from genome assembly GCF_001266775.1 of Austrofundulus limnaeus. Classification (NCBI taxonomy): domain Eukaryota; kingdom Metazoa; phylum Chordata; class Actinopteri; order Cyprinodontiformes; family Rivulidae; genus Austrofundulus; species Austrofundulus limnaeus. The sequence continues at coordinate 533,494 of NW_013952592.1, forward strand.
TGCTATATTGCTTTAAATGTATTAACTCGGTGCTAGTGCGACAAACAAGCTAAACTGAGGTCCTCCATCCATATTTTCAGTTACAGCTGAGTCATTTTTGTGTTCCCCTCTCTGTCATATGGATGGAGGACCTCAGTGATGAGAGGAGAATGTGTAGCGCTGAGCTAATACATATATATGGTGATAGGGTCAGGGCTAATGCTAAAGCTAACAAGCTAAGCTGAGGTTCTTCTTCCATGAAGCAGCTCTGTTGTCCTCCATCCATATTTTCAGTTACCGGCCTTCAGGGTGGATATAGCTCGCTAGCAGCCTCGCACCGATGACCTATCCATGTCATCATTTACCCAGAATGCTTTGTGTGTAAATAAAATGGCCCTGTCTGTAATATATTAAACGTTTAGTTTAAAAATTATAAAAACTGAACATCCTACAGTATTTTTAGTCTTTACAGTTAAAATATATGTTTATTTGATAAACATATATTTTACAGTTAAAATATATGTTTATCAAATAAAGTCTAATATAAGAACTAATCGGGGATCCCTTTAAGAGAAAGCGTTTGGCCTGAGTAATCACAGCTTTGTGTGTTTTGTTGTTATTTGTCACGATGAGCTGGAGGTCACAAGAAGAACGGAGCCTGATGTAGAGGTTCAGGCTGTGAGGAGGAAGCCGAACGGTAACGAGCCGCCTGTAGAGTCGCGGCGCATGAGTCTGGTGCGTGGATCCCATAATGAGCTTTGACTCAGACAGAGGCTGCTTTGCTGCGTCGGCCTCTTGTGCGAGGACAAATCTCCTTTCAGAGTCCATCAACTTTGTTTGTGTTCGGACGTGTGGTCTAATGATGAGCAGGACTGGAAATGAGCCAGGAGAATGCCACACGACCGATTAATCGCATCACGAGTCTCTCCTGCTTTTATTGCTCATCTGTTCATTTGTGCACAGGTTCACCAGGGACCGCCGGAGCTGAGGTCACTCGGCTGATGTGGTGCTAATGCAGAGGAGACATTAACCCCCCGATCCCTTTCAGATGAGAGAGCACTTGGCGAGCATCCGTCCCCAGAGACTGGTGGCATGTCTCTGTCTGCCTGCCAATCTTATTTCCTGGCTGGTCTGCACACTTATTTCATTCGGGCTTGTTTCACAGCCTCGTATTGATTTTTGCAACATCGTGTCAGAGTGAGGATTGAGGGTCATCTTTTAAACACGGGGCTTGGTGAAAAGCCTGTTGTCCTTTGCCCTGTCATTTGGTTTTCCTGTGCAGTCAGTAGAATAAATCTCTTTGTGCTATGAAATAAATTACTGTTTAAGTTTGGATTTTTTTTTCCATTTGTTTGTCTTTACTTTTTTCTTCCTTCTTCTTATTCATTCCAGTAGTAGTTTTCCTCTACTCCCAGGCTCTTTCATCTCAGTTGTTCTAACCTTTCGCTTTTCTAGCTTTTTATTTCCCCTGTTGCTTTTCATACCTCATGTGCTCATTCTGTCTGCGGCAAAACCGGCGGATGTGAGACAGCGGGAAGGGTATCTGTGGCATCGTCGTCTGTCTGTCGGTCCCGGCGGTACATTAGCCGTCCCTCACCATGTATTATTGATTCCCTCTCTCTAATCACTGTCTCCAGTGTTGCAGATGAGCCTCTGCTGCCAGCAGCACCGGCACACCGAGGGCTTTGTGGCAACCACAAATCTGGCTGAGGCGAAACTCTGAGATGTACAGAGGAGCTGTCACGGTGTGGTGTTTGGACTAAAATTCAGACACAAATGCAGGGAGAACTTAGTGAAAGGAACTAAAGATTTGAATGAGAACACAAAAGGCCGGCAGGGCAACAGAACCACAACAAGAAAGACTAAACCCAGCAGGGAGTTCATGGAATAAGAAGCCTGTGTAAACAGTATGACAGAACAAAGACTGAAGGCGAACCAGGATATGATGGGAGAGGTGATTTGTGAGTGAGCGCAGCTGAGAGTGATGGACCTGTGAAGAACAGGTGTGCACAATGAACTGAAGGCAAGGAAGATTGAGGAAATTATGGTCAAAGACAGAAATACATTTCCAAGAATGAAGGTACTCCGTGGAATGATCATCTTGAGTTTTATTTGCAACAACAGGAACACAGAGAACAACATCGAGCYATCAGACTGTCCCCCTGCTCTCTGCTCCYGTTTTCTGCCTCTCCTGAGACAGTGGAGGCCTAACAAACACTATTATGTCATCTTAGCAAGATGCTGGGTCAAGGGACAACACAAAGATAAACACAATTGATACCTAAGAATGATTATTGTTGTTAGCAAATCTTGTTCTGACTTTAATCATTCTATCTGCAGATAAACAGCATGTCATGAAAACCTAGGTCATTAAAGTATATCCTAAATTTCTGGCTTAAACCTAAAAGTATTAGTTACACCATAGAAACAAAATCTTTTTTTTTCTGCAAGCTCAACTAGTAGCAGCACATGCTATTGTAGCTGTGACATTTAACTTTTCCAGCAGAAATATCATGTTTCTGATGGAGTCAGCTGCTTAATACCTTTACATATATACTTTACTTAAAAAATAGGCAGGTATATGGCTTTAATTAAATATGTATATCATTGAGGGCAATCTGAAAAAGTTGTTTTAAAAATAGTGATAGTGAAGATCAAAAACCCATTAGGTCTTGAAAAAGGCCCAGTCCAGGGGGGATTTTCAAAACAGCAAATAGCAGCAAATATCAGTCAGTCACCCGGTCTGCAGCAAGTTCAGGTTCGAGCTGAGTCTGACCGACTCATAAAAATGGGTTTTAGAAAATAAAATGATAAACAAAAAGGTTTTATGTGGCCCTTTACCATGTCAATGTACAGCATGTCATAATGAGAGTTTCATTGCTATGATCTTTGAATTAAATGCTTCTGCATCTTCTTTCTGTTTGTATTGTCATGATGACCCATTTGCCTTGACAAAAGAAATTTTTAAAAAGGGATTTTATTTGTTCCAGTTGTACAGACTCATGTGTGATGCAGTGATATCTGCGCAGCATTCCTCCACACATCTCTTTATGTAACCTTACGTGTGTGAAGGCTTCGTGTCCTCTCCTCTCCCTGTGACTTTGACGACAATGTGCTGAAAGAGCTGCGAGATAAAGCTCATGTGCTCTCTGTCCTTTCAACTATTCTATCAGCTTTTGTAAAGAACAGATTTCTCACAGCAGGAAATCAATTACATCCACGGCAATATGGATCAGAGACCTGTGGGGATCTGCATTTTCCTTTTTCTTTTCTCCTTGGTATGTGAGTTTCTAAAAGAAAAGACTCTTAGTTGTTTTAAAGTACGAGAACTTTTGTTTGAATCTTCATTGGACACTTGGTGTGGCACATGGCTCTCATTGGGGGGGGGGGGGGTAAATTGTAGGACAGAGACTGTAGACCCCCGATGGAATATGTCCAGTAAAATAATGGAAATAGGTAAAGTAATTCTTGTAAGTCAACTCAAGCTGATGTCAGGCTGAGATCATCACCAACAACCCCACCCACTCCACACTCAACCCAAACATTAACAAAGCTCTGAGTCATCCTGCAGCAGAAAACTGCAAATCAATACTCAAATGGTTTTTCTGGGGGGGGACAAAGAAGAATTTAATAACTTTAAATTGAAATTTTAAGCACACATTTCATGTTTAAATGGCAACACTCTTACTGCTAAAGTTTGAGCTGAAACTTAGAGTGTGTCAGATATTTGGAAGTCTGCACTTTTTTTAATTTTGTTTTTGTAAATCTCAGGGTTACTTCTTTCTTCGCACTTTTACACAAAACACAGAAGGATGAGTGTTTGTTGGCTCTGAACAATAAAAAGGACAAACTCTACAAAGGGACTGACATCACATGCGTCTGATTCAGAACTGTCCTTGACTAAATAATGTTGAAGCAATTGACGGTGACAGCCATAAAAAAATAATAAAAAGTTAAATAAAAAAGAAATTAAGGCATGACACAAAACAAGAAACGATCATGAAACAGTACTGCTTAATGAATTTTAGTGTTTCAGGTTTTGAGTGCAAGTGGAACATCTTTCCCTGTATGCTTTTGAGTATAAAACGATTAACATGACAACCTGAAAGCCAAATGTGTGTCTGTCTCTAGTAGTACAAATATCAAGAATTGGGAGATTTTATGTAAATTTTCAGTAAATAATCAGTGAACATTAACCTCATTAAAATAAAATCATGGTTTATGCATTCGTATAAAAACTACTTTATATTGCCGCTGTTAGAAAACTCTAGATTATTAAATTAAAGGTTGTTAGTAAATTTTACACATCATCATCATGAAAGGATAAAAGATTTAAAAATCAGGCACACAAGCAGGCAAATAGGTGAAGATGTCTAATAAAAGCTTTTCTAATCAGAGGTACGCAAGATGCCAAACCAAATATAATATCATAAATACACTGGAGTGAACAAACAAAAGGAACAGCAGATACCATGAATCCCTCATGGAGCTGAGTACTGATAGGATGCAGGTGGGAAAATTAAAAAATAGGAGAAAGTGCAGAAAAACAAAAAGCAGAAAYTGAATAATAAAAATAAAACTAAGGGGATTTTTACAAAGCCTAAAAGAGAACATATTTTAAAAAATCATGACAATCTGAATAAAAATATTCAAGCTGAACTCTGCATTGAAGGAGGCTCTAATAATCAAAACAGACTTGGAGACCTTAATTTGCAAGATTTCAATAATAAGACATGTTATTATGATATGACTTATCATGTGCTGAGTAAACCTTAAAGCAGGCTTCTTTAACTGTGTCCCTGCTGTACTGTTTTAGCCTTTTGCCTGCTTTTTTGAAATCAAATGAATCACCTGCTCAGAAAGTCAAGTTTAGCAGAAGCCTATCTGTCACCAATTCTTTTCATTCAGGTGTGCTGAAACAGGAAAACATCAAAAACATGCAGGACCGTGGGTCACGAGAAACACSATTGAAGACCTCAGATCTAAAGTCGTCACTATTTATAATCCCAGATGTTAAGAGGATGAATTCTGCCCTCTCTGTGGTACTCCTGCTTTGCCTTCAAAAGGATGATCTTGCAAAAGAACGACGAGTGACAATTGTAGAAATCACAGCCTTGTTCAAGTCTTATCACGTCCCAGAAAAAAAATGACAAAAAAAAAAAGTGTTTTTATTGTTCATTCTAACAAATGCCGTGCTAAAATGTTTCTGATCACAGAGGATCAGTCTCAGATTTATTCAGCTGCACGTAACTACAAGTCTTATCGCCCCCCCGGAGTTATAAAGAACCACTTTGAGTGACGAGGAAAAGCAAGTTCTGCAATAGATTGCACCGTCCCCACGGAGCTCAGGTCTCAACATCTTTGAGTCACTGAACAATTCAAACTAGAAGACAGAAACAACGAAGGACGACCTGTCGAATACTCAGAGGACCTGAGCCACCGTGAAGCAACAAATCGTGTGAATTCTGGGAAAACTGTGCAATAGTGGAAATGTTTAAAAGTAAAAAAAAATTTAAAAAGCCAAACCAACCAGTAAGAAAAGATTAGATGAATAAACTTTTCAGCTTATTTAAGCTTTAACAGTGTTTTTAGTCTTTAAAAGGCCCTTTTTACATCATGTGTTCTGTTATGCTGCATTTTCTTGACATTCCTTTATAAAAATCTAAAGAATAATCCTTTGTATGTGTGTGTGTGTGGGGGTGGGGGGGTGTCTGGTGACATTTGGGTGCAATTTTAAAACTAAATCAAGATCAAGAATCGTTTATTGCCATTCATACGCAACATCAAGATGCAATGTAGAACAAAATTAGCAGTTTAGAACATCTGTCCAGAGAAACACACACACATGACAGACATGGGGGAATGAATGTCCAGGGCCTTGCACAACATAGTGCGCTACCTTTGCAGTTTAGAATAGACACACAAAGGAAGGACGAGTTTAAAAAAAGAGCTTTGACCCTGTGTTTTATACAGAAACACATGAGCATGCGCACAAAAAACCACTCTGCGACAGGAGCAGATAAGCAGGGGGAAGGACGGGGGTGGGGGAACAAATATGGAAGGGGGGAAGGGATGCAGAGGAGCCGATGACATCCTGGGCAAAGTGCCGGGACCCAATCCGAGACCTTCAGAGTCCTAAAATGCCTACATTACTTGCATTTGGGCACAAAAAACGAGTCCCCATTTGGTTTAAATTCCATTGGTGGGTTGGGGGTTGGCTTTAGGACCAAGGTGTGAATT
>NW_013952592.1:540877-556314 GCF_001266775.1 Austrofundulus limnaeus
CTTGTAGATTCAGGTCTTCTGTTGAGTTTGCTCTGTTGCTCGAACCCTCTCAGCCCCCGACGCAATCTCACCTCATTAACATTTTAGGTGACGAGGATGTCAAGGCGGTAGTTAACAATTCATGAGCCTGGCTTATAGCTATATTAACATTTTACAACCAATAAATCACCTCCCCTAATCTGCTGTGCATGTCTGCACGCACGGCGCTCGTGTCTGTGTGCATGTGAGAGGAACGTAATGGGAGAAAGTTTGTGTGTGCATGCGTGGGTGGGTGCATTATTTGTGTACATCCACACCAGCCAACAATATGTCACCCTTTGTCTCCAATCGTGTCTTCGTATTTTGTCTCCATGACATTTTCTTTAATCTGGCATCGCAATGATTCATACTAAAGGCTGTCATTGTGTCTCAGGTCATTCMTGGTGAAATGACGATTAATAATCCAAACGGACTCATAAATGTGTTGTGTCTCAGATAGTAGCTGCCTGATTGTCTCGTCGTTTGGACAACAATCACGATGCAGCAACAACACAAGTCAGTCTCTGTTGAGCCTTTTCCCTGCGAGCGGCGAGGAGACAGGATGTATAAATCTGAAATAATGCTGGAAGACAATCTGTTGGAGGTGATTCTCTTAGGTATAATCATTTCCGCCTCCCTTACAGTGAGCACATTTTCAGAAAGCCTCAGAGAGTGGGTGGAACAGCGAGCGACAGAGGAGGAGTATAGTTCTCTCTGTCTTATAAAATGTGGCTTTGTTTAAAGAAAGGTATCGATTCTGAAGTAAAAGGCCAAGCATTTCTTGAAGTGAAGCATGTCACCTGCCACCTTTCATTCCGCTTTTAAACTAAACTCATCTTGTGCTCAGAAATAGAGATGTAGCCATTTTGGTCAAAAAGTGTGAAGATACAGTTTGCTTTGTAGCATTGTGAAGTCTCATCTGATCTATTAATGCTTGGAGCATWTGTTGTGAATGACTCTCAGCTACACATTTAATGCACTTCCTGCAGTAGTGACTGTGTTGTAGCCATTTGTGTATGAACTAAGGTTGATTAGTTGTGACMGGCAGCAATCTTGAATTTGGTTGACTCCAAACATTAATCAGTAGATGAGACCATTAGCGCCAACTAYTTAAGCCATTATGTTGCACAATGTGTTCAAACATAGGTTGGTGACAATTCTACCATGCCAAGATCCAACTCAATATTTGTAAAACTGGCTAAGTTATTRTCATTTTTCTGTTTGCTAAGAGTGCTTTGCTGTGGCAGCCATCTTGAATTGAACTGACTCTTGATATTTTCGATAAAATCTGGCAGTGATATTTTGTTAGTGGTTGCCGCTCTGACTTTGCCTTCGGCGACGGGCGAAAACAAAATCAAGCTTTCCATTTGGACTTTTAGATTAAATAATATATAATTCACTTTAGCTRTGAACAGATTTACCGTGAATGATGAGAAGAAAAAAAAGGTGGGAACAAAATATTGTGCCTTCAGTCAGTCTGTCACACYGTTTAAAGTTAAAAGAGTGAAAAATGAACCAATCTGACCACGGCGCCTTCAGGCAAACTCTTGACCCCACCATGAAACACTCCTGTGTAGGCAGGCCTTCGGCTTCGCTCACCCCTGAGTCACCCCAGAACGGGAAGCAGAGTCATGATACGCATGATTTGTATGACTTCTGCCTGACAAATAATAAAAAAAAAAAAAACAGAATCTTACAACACAGTTCAGTCTCCCTGGGTGAAGAGTCAGATTTGAGAAATAAAAAGATATTTAAAGCTAAGAAAGTCCTCAAGGYGCCTACATGTTAGAGTTAGGTCTGAATGAAGTTTATTCTGATCCGTATGCCTTGAAGCAGTGACTTCCGAGACATGCGATGCCACGGATCTGACATACAGAACAAACAAGGACCTTTGAAAAAAGAAAAAAAAAGTTTTGCGTTGGCCCCATCCTCCTCAGAAGAACCAGAACGTTTAAGGATAAACGATCAAAGCCAAAACGTTGGTGAAAGCATGCTGAATTTAAAAGGAATCAAAAGAAGAAGTGTTTGTGAAAATTGCACGACTCGGTGACAAATGTGTTGTACACGCCACGAGGGATCTTCCTCAGGTTCAGCACAGACTGTTCCGACTCCAATCAGTTCTCCGACTTCCGCGGAATTCGAAAAACAATGAGAAATCGATCCAAGAGAGGAGAAATGCAGGAAAAATCCCTTGGATTTATGAGTAAGACTGTGCTGCATTTTCCTCCCTTTCATAAAAAATGTACCTTGGTATTTTCTTTCAGTCATGACTCATGCAGCTTCATGCTCCCCATGAATGTCAGGGCAAACATAAAGTTAATGATTGTTTTTAACTCCAGTTTATGTTATACAGTTTCATGAGGTCAACGTGGCAAATTAGTTAAATAGAGAATTTTCCTAACTATTTGCATTTTAAGTAGTGAAAGCCTAATATTCACTCACAGCAACAGGCTGGAAATCCTACCAATTACCAGAGAAAAGAAACCAGAATTGAACGTGGTTACTTATTTGCGATGAGAACTACATGTTTCCAATGAATTCCTCAATAATCCATAAGGAGTGGTGAACTCAGAACTCATATCTAGAAATACAGCACTCATGCTGCCTCACTAATGAAATGTCTTGTTCTCAGTCCAGCACTTTGGAAAAGAAATGCCTTGACTTCAGTGTTTTCACCGCTGCTATGCTGCCCTCTTCTGGAGCCCAGAGAAAGATTTAAACCAGAGCATGACTCACATGAAGCTCATTGGCAGCAAATTTTCCTTTCTTGACTGACTGCTGACATTTGTTACAAACTGTTAGAAGGATCTGTTAACGTTAGACAGGAAGTAAMGTATAATCACTATCACCCGCTGTAGATAAGAGAGGGCAGAGTGATAATGCTTGTGTCTCAAACATAAAATTTCATGGAAATCTACAGAAATTAATCGCTGAATTTTGCATCTGCAACTGATTTACCTTTTGGAAACAATCCATTTCAAAATGTTTGCCACTGCTAAACAAAATTAGCCCACACAATGGGTCAGATTTCAAGACACGAAGCTAAAATTTGGAAAGGTAAAAAGGGCTACAACTTYGCCATTTCTAAACATAAAATGATCTTAGTTTAAAACTGAATGGCAGTGATGATGTGCACTTTTAATTTATTTGATTAAAGAGGGTGGAATATACAAAATCGACTTTTTTGAGCTTTATAATGTTATAATCAAAAACATAGTGTTGCTTTAACTCATTCATGAGTGTTTGAGAAATCCTTGAATTTCCTGTGGTAGCCATTTCTGAATGCTCACTGGTACAAAGCACCGCCTACTTAAACAAAGCACCTCCCTGGAGCTCAGTCCTTCCCAGAGAAGCTTGGCTGGGGAGCTCCATCTGCAGCTGAGCCTCGTGGAGCAACCCTCCCCCCGAAGCACTGTTGTGAAGATGTGYTGAAGTGGGAGTGTCGGAAAGGGYAGGAGGTTCTTAAAGAGACAGAAGCCAATTTCAAGGTGTTTAGATWGGCTATAATGCAGAGTCAAATAGTGTTAGTTTTTGTTTATAAAAAGGATGTGTTTTTACCAAACATCAGTCTCTAACATATCATGTATTACAGCATCTTACACATAATTACACATCATAGATGGTTGTTATTTTGGGAAACAGTCTGGAAYGACAGTTGAAAACAACCCTGTGGTTAAATGTCGAGGTGGGACTAGACTTCATCCATTTCTGCTGTTATCTCCTGTGGCACCCCTCTAAATCTGTGTTATCTTCTCACTCTGGTTTTATTTACTCTCACACTTCTGTTTGCTGTCATTCCTCCCATCCCCTTAACTCTCATCATCTGTCCCTWTCTTTCCTTCTCCGTGACCAGATCTGTGTTAAAGCCAAGCTTCGTCTGATCAGGGAATAGCTAACCAGTAACCACACTGAAACAGGGAGCCTAACAGGGGCCATTTTCACAAAGAGATTTTCACGGCATCGCAGCTCGAAACTCACACTCTCACGAGGTGCCGAAGCACCGACGATGAAACTCTGGCCTCAAACCTGCTCCGAGCCGAAGCTCTTACAACTTCTGTTCCTTTCTCAAAGCACATTAAGAAATCAGCGCATTGCTCAGTTCAGGTTTTAAAAAAAATGATGAAATTTGCCCGTGAAGCTGCCGCAGACATATTCTGGCATATTACTATCTGCAGAGAGGGCAGGGAGAATGTAAATTACTACTGTTATCCCTGGCTATGAATACCATTATCAGCAGCTCAATTCTTTCAGCTCTGCTGGCTGCATTCATAAGACATCCCCCATGTGGTTCCTCTGTGAGCTGTGAATGACTGGCTGATGACTCTTCTCATGGAAGCAATAATTTAATTAATTAATTAATTAGCCCATGCTAAATAAATAAATAAATAAATAAATAAATAAATCACTCCTGAAGCTTAAACACCAAATACATTGAGGGTATTCTATGAAAGAATGCATGAGTGTAGGCGTTTTGGTCAAACATGACCTTATCTTGCAAGATATCTTAGCCCTCAGAGTAAATCAGGGAAACAACTGTTTGCTACTACAACCAAATTCAGCTCATTTTTTTTGTAAAACTGATCCAGTGTGTTAATCCATCCTGTGGTAAAGGAGATATTTTGCTAAAAGACAGAGTGTTGATTCTAATGTCAAAGTTTAAGAGGAAAATATTGCATAGTAGAGCTTGGAGGATGTGTTGTGGGTCAGCTGCATCCACACCAAATTTGAGYTCAATATCTGTAGAAAATGGCTGATTTATGACCAGTTTCATGTTTCATAAAATCAGTGGCTGCGGCGGCCATCTTGAACTGGGTTGACCCCAATTTCTTATCAGTTGGAGATTTATTTGACCTGATGATAGTTTTCTGAAAGTTTCATGAAAGTCCTTAGAGTTTCATGTGACATTTTGCTAACAGACAGACAGAGTGGACTGTGGAATATAATGGCAAAAAATTTAAATCAGATCTTAGTTAATCAATTTGTGCTTAAGGTTTACATGTTTGGCATCACTCTCAGCTACTACCTCACCAAATTCAATATCTGTAGAGTTAATGTTTGTTTGCTGTGGGTCATCTTGGGTTGTCTCTAAAAGGTAAACATGTTCACCCATTGATTACAGATTGTTTAATCATATTAGTCCACTAGTTTGAGAGGTTTTGTTTTTACTTTTGTTTTTGGTACAAACGAACACAAACGCGTGCGCGCTCACAATTACATAATTCGCCTTTCTGCCAAATCCTGCGGTGGGTGATGATAAAGTTTTGGAGAAGCTGACCCTCGTGTGAGTGTATTCGGAGTAGGGTGTGGTTCCTGAACGTCACTCCCATGCAGGGAGTTGCAGTGGACTTCCCCAAAGTTCACTTTCTGGAGTTGGATCAGTCGCAAAAGGCGATGCAACTTTGGTGCATTTGACGCACAATGGTAGCGGGGCAGTTCAGGCTTTTCTAAAGCTACGAATGTGTCATTTAACGCGTTTGTTAAAGCTGAGAAGGCGCAGAGAGATGGACTGGCTGTGGGTTGTTTTTACCCTCAGTTTAAACTTTCAGCTCACTTACGGGTCCACCTCTTCTTTCGGCTTATTCCAGGGGTCTGCACACACTGGAGCGGTGCACAGACACAGAAATAGGTGAGTTTCGTGCTAAGTTATTTTTTATTTCCTCTTTATTCGTTAATTTTTTTTATTCAGCTTTCTGTGATTTTAACCACACTCTGTTGTCGAGGCTGTTTTTTACGACCACTTTAACTGCGCTGGAGGTATAAAAAAAAAAAAAGGCTGCGCGCTTTTGTTGCGCAGCTGCCAATAAAAACGCGACCAGGTCCAAAACTTCTCACTGGCCCGGAAAGAGCCGCAGTTCGGTGAAGATTTTAGCCTCTTATGGTCATGTGGGTCGTTAAGTGCTGCTTTATCAAGCCGGGGCTAATTTTGGCCGCTGTTTCTTTTTCCCAGTGCATCCAAAGGTGACAGGAACCAGAGAAAACCCTGGAATGTCACTATCTCATCTGCAAGAAGAGCTCTCTGATAAATTCAAAATAGGCCAAAGGAGACAATCATGGACAATCTAAACCTTATAGGAATTAAAGGCCTGCCATTCTTTGGAGGAATGCCTATCACCCGCCACCTTTAGAGTTTAATGAACTCTCAGCTACATTAACATAAGCTGTTATTTAGAGTAAATTACAGCCAGTTTCATGGTCAGTTAGCAGTTGCAGCCATCTTGGTTTGTGTTGACCCCAGATGAATCAGTTGTAGATGTAAAGCCAATAAAATCAAGCTTGATTCAAATCCATCCAGTAAAACAGATTTGTTTGGGATGACTCTGTCAGCTCAACGTCTGTAAAACTGGTTGAGTCGTAGCAGTTTTTGTGTTAGAGTTGAATAAGTGTGGCCATCCTAAATGCAACTCCAAAAGTCCACATGATGATAACTTTTAGAGAGTTTCATTCAGATTCATTTGGTTCAAGAGATATTTTGCTACAAATACAGACAAACAAAATAGAATCACTCTGTCTTTGTTGGTAAGCAATAACTAGTTAGGATTAGAGCTGTGTATTGGCAAGAATTTGGTGATATGATACAAATCACAACCCACGGATCACAAAATGATACATAGCAATATGTATTGTGATACTGGAAGCAAGGAAGTATAGTATAAAGCAGTGTTCCCCAAAGTTGGGGTCGGGACCCAAAGTGGGGTCCCGAAATATCAAAGTGGGGTCCTGAAAATATTTTCAGAATTAATTACATTTTTTCCTTAGTTGTTACAAAGGAGTGAGGTTAGTGTATTTAAAATGGATAAATGCAGTATAAAAATATTGTTACTATGCCCATGTTTAGTTGACCTGATACAAATGTTTATCATCCAAAAATAGCTGGGGGCACAGGTCTCTGCTACTGTTATTTTGTGGGTCAAAAGCTGAAAAGTTTGTGAACCACTGCACTTTGGTTCCCAAAGTTGGGCTTGGGACCCAATTATGGGTCATGAAGCACCTTGGATAATCTCCAGAAATCAATTTAAAGGGTAATAAAATAATTGCTGATGTAATATTTTCTCTATAATTATTACAAAAACACAAAATAAGTAAAAATAAGTATTTATATGTGTGTACAAGCAGTTTAGATTGTCAAAAAGCCTGTGTTTTAGGGTTATTAACAAAGTTTGTGTACTCAGACCAGTAATATTTGGGGTYACAAGTTTTTGCCATGGATATTTTGGGTCAGAAGATAAAAAGTTTGGGAACCACTGGTATAAAGTAGCATAAAGAGCACACCATGCATTAAGTTCATAAAATTAAAGTAAATTCAGTTTATTTTTAGACAATCAGAACACTGAACAGTGAGAAATGCAATAAAATATTGCAATTATTTCAGTGTATTGATACTTTTTTACACCACTTTTAGCTCGATTCTGTTAAGGGGTTTTGGATCACATTTGCATTAGTATTAAAATAAAAGACAGACTAAAGTTCTTCCTGTTTGTCTGTGCCTTCCAGGAACTGGTGTGCCTATGTGGTGCAGAGGAACGTGAGCTGTGTGGTGCAGGGGAGCCCGGAGAGCTTCCAGGAGCCTGTGGTGGCCCCCTGCCCGGCCTACAAGTCCGACTGCCAGCAACAAGTGACGTGAGCAACCATGGGAGCAAGGAAGGGGGTGGTGTTGAGGGTTTATTAAATGTACCAGGAACATTTGGACGCAAAACGTTTCCTTGAGAGAAAGCTGGAGGAAGAAATGTATTCAGAGCGGCTCAAATAAACCCAGTTGGCAGAACTAAAAAGCATGGCTTCTCAATTAAGAGAAAATAAAAACCTCCACTGAAAAGCAAACGGACACTCAGAAAATATAGTTATGAACTTACTAATTGAAGTTGCACAAAGTGACAATCCAAGTTGAGGCAGCACTTTGCAGCTAAATTTGTCCAAAGTATGTATTTCGCCCGGTGTGTGAAAGACTGTCATAACTACATCCAACTCAAAATAAGTGCTGTTGAAAAACAACAAATGTTGGTTGAGGTGTTATTTAAAGTGCATGTGACATCAAATTTTTGTAATAAATATAAATGGTAACATTGATAAAATAGTGCAAAAAAAATCAATGCTGCAGAGATACGCATACAGTTGTTGAGATATTTGTGTGTTAAGTAACAGGAAGTGATGATTTATTGCCCAGAAGTACTGTATTGTTACAACTAAAAAATAATCTACCAAACACAAATTTCCTTACTTTGTGTGCTAAGTATAGAAAATAGGAATAAAATGAACAAAATCAAATAGGAAAATGTGTTTTTGGAGGTCAGTTGGCTGTGGCGGCCATCTCTAAAAGTTAATCGGGTAAATCTTATGATAACTTTCTATGTGTTTCATTGAACTTTGTTCAGTGATTCAGGAGATGTTGTGTCAACTAATAGATATGGACATGAGCAAAAACATTATCTTCTGCCTTTGCCTTTCAGTGGCAGATAATTAATAACTGTTTATCAAGTTAATAACTGTTTATCAGGTGCTCAAGAATTCATGCTTGAGCCTTATTATTTACTATTTTCTTAAACTGCAGACAACCTTGGCTTCCCATATCTAGGTTTTTACAGCTGCGTTTCCACATATCTATTCTTATCAAGTTTTTAAAAGGGTCACCACGCAGCAGTCAGTGCTTCACATTTGTTTTTATACCATTAGCAAGTATTCAGCCCTGGCTTWAGTACAGCATAATTTACTCCCTCATTGCAGCTGCCATGATTGCTAAGGAAAAGCAAATGTTATATTTTCCCCCCAGTAATTCAGTTGGATAGAAAACTTTTTAATCTCTTTCAAGTTTAGGAACTGTTTTCATTTCTGTGCATCTCCAGTGACGCATATGATTTATTATCATACATAACTGAAGCATATTCCTGACGTATTCCCTTCTTACATGCTTTCTRAACAATAAATCATTCAAAGGAACACTTTATATCTTATACAGTATGATGTAAATATGGGGCATCTGTACCAGTAAATATGAGCAACAGCTCTAATGATTTTCTGGAAGATGTTGTGTCACAACGTAATGTTTTTTGCTTTGTGAATCATTTTTAGTTTTAAACACATTTTATCTGTGGTTTAGTTCATTGGTTTGTTTACACAAACAGATGCAGTCTGCTCTGAGGAAATTATTCCTGGAAGCTGAGCGGGGTTCAGTCTCAGGCTCGTATTTGCATGTTTCTGTGCAAYGCAAAAAGGAGCTGGCAGTGGAAACAAACCCCTCAAGTTCTSATATACAGGATGGGTTTTAATTTGTTTTCTTTTTAGATGATTTTTAGGTGCACATTATTGATTACAGCTGAAAGGAGAAATGTTAAGTGTCAATATACTTCAGGATTTCACTTTTCCCTTTGCGTCTGTCAGCTAGAACAGCAGTATCAGTAACAGTTTGAAAAAAAAAAGATAGTTTCAGACATCAGTTTTCCAGATGTTCTTCACTACATGACCCCTACCTTCAGGGAAGTGATATCATCCATTGTTTTTCTTGGGAACCTTTTTTTTGGCAAGGAAATTGGGATTTTTTATTTTATTTTTATGTTGGTGGACTAGCAACAGTTTCTAATGAAATGTATACTGCAACAAGATTTTTGTCTTTTTAGACTTGCAGAGTAGTTCTAGCTCGGCTCTACATAAAACACTTCAAGAATGGCTTGGTTTGATCTTAACGTTTTGAAATGCAAATCTTAGTCATTWTTCTGTCTTGCRTTGCAGATACCAAATGCGGTTTCGACCAACATACAAAACTGGCTACAAGACAGTCACAGAGATAGAATGGAAATGCTGTCCTGGCTACAGAGGTCCAGACTGTAAGGATGTAAATCCACCCTTGGATCGACAAACAGTGCATGGACCACGGTCTTACCTCCCACTAAATCCTGGATTCTCGCCTAGACATGCACCGAGTAAGAAATCCACTTTCTCGTCTACATTAAATGCTTTTGTCACTTTATGCAAAACATTACATAAAACTCTAACAAAGACATATGTGTATTGTTTCTCCCATAGAAGACAGAAAAAAACATATATTTCTGTTATTTTATTATAGGGAGGGAGACCGCACCCTACGAGACTCGACATGGCGCCACAGATAAGGTGCGCCTTCTTGAAGGTGAAGTTCAGCGTCTCACTCAGACAGTCCAAGATCTCCAGGCCACTCTAACAGGGTTAACTGATAACTTACGCACAGACCTTCAGGATGACACCAAAAAGATGCTGGTGACGCTCCTAAACAACATGCGGCCTACRGATAATAGCAGTAGTCCAGGCACTGAGGAAAGTCCGGCCGTGCTAGACGGTCAAGCTACCAGAGGTGGGATTGCTGGAGTGAAAGCCCTGGAAAAAATAGAAGCTCGTCTAGATGAAATCAACATTGCACTGAAAAGTAAGGACAYGGCTTTGGAAGACCTAAAAGGAGTCACAACAAGTCACGAGGGACAGATACGTGTCCTAATGGCCGCCTCTCAGTCTCAGACCCCAGCCATGGTAGAGTTTGATGTCATACAAACCTACGTCGATRGGAAATTTGAGAAACTGAGGAAAGAGCTGGACCTGCAGGTGGAGGAACAGGTGGTCAAACTACAAGGCTTTTGTAACGACAAGATTCAGGTCATGCAGAAGACCTGTGAGGACAGCCATGATGAAGTTATTGACAAGGTGACCAAGATTTTAGATACCAAGGAGGCTGAACTGAAAAAAGAGATCCGAACACTGCGTCTAGACATGGCTGCTGCAGACGGACCTGTTCGAACGCAAAGACAAACAGAACTACCCAACGAGAATAAAGACAACAGTGACCATAAGGACCTGTGGCGTGAAATCGACCGTATAGCTGAGGCTTACAGAATCCTTAACGTCCGCATTGACAACGAACTGGCTCATTTGTCCTCGTTTCAGGACATTGGCGAGTTTAGTCTATTGATTCAAGAGTTGGAGGCGCGTGTAAATATAACAGAACAAAATGCAGAAACTCATTGTTTCTACATTGAACAGAAGTTATCCCAGACAATTGCAGATGAAGTGGCTGCACTTCGACTGCTCCTGGATGAACGTCTGAATAGCATTCAGGACCAGTTTACAAACGTGCTGGTGGAAATGAACAACAACTCTTCCCCAGGAACATTTGGTCACTCAATGAATGTCATTCAGGCCGAAGTCAACAACAACAAGATAATCATCCAGAATTTGGATGACAAAGTTAATGCCATAAAGAAGTCGTGCTCAGTAGGATGTTCAGGCTCTGAAACTCCCGTACCTGAGGGACGATCACCTGATCGCATCGGAAACATTTTAAAGGACTTGAATCGATACAGAAATGACTTGGAYGTGCTTCACACAAACGTCAGCTCGAACACAAACAAGCTCAGGCAAATGGAGAACCTTATTCAAAGGCAGTCATCTGGAAATGAAAAGCATATAAAGACAATGGAGGACTTCCAGAAGGGGCTGATTAACCTTCAAGATAACGTTCTTGGCTTGGCTGGTGCTGTGACTGGGCTAAGTGACTCGTTGAGCAAATACGACCAGGATATGCAGAAAATAAACACAACATGCTGCTATCCAGAGCAGACGAACCACGGAAGATCAGCCCAGGTCAACTGGGCTGCAGCGGACCCGGCCGGTCGTCAGATGGGTGAGCTGAGGAACAGACTCGATGTGCTCAGTAGACAGGTGTCATCTGAACTGAGTCAATGCAAAGAGACAACACAAGGTGTTTCCGATGGAGTCTCAGCTGTGGAGGGACGCGTAAGCAAGCTCGAGAACGTTTGTGGAAAGTTAGACGGGGTGTCCGTCAACATCGAAGAGCTTAAAGATGGGCTGGAGAAACACATTGAGAGTCTGAGGGACTGCGTCCATAGGATGAATGCCACTTGTGAAAATCATGGAGCAGATATTGTTGTTCTGCAGAATTCCTTGCAGAGACTTCAGGCTCAGATGTCCGCTATGGCCAAACACGGGCTGAAAGACGTTGCTGCTGAGGGGCCAGGTGAGTTAACAGCACTTTTATTAATATGATAAGTAAAATGAAAATACTTTTTGGGTTTTTTTTCCTGCCAAGTCATCTGAATTTTACTTTTATACAAAGCTTTGTGGTCATGGGAGATTTATCATGTTTTGAATTAATTAACCTAACAAGCTCAAAATCAAAAGGATATACACAAGTTTCAACACAACAATAAAAGCAATAGTTATGCATAAAAATAAGTAGTTTTTGCACTGTGTAACCTAATTCATCAAAAGGCATCTTTAAAGCCAGCTGTTACTGAGTGGCAAGACACAACTTAAACRGCTATAATGGTGAACATATTTGGGAAGTTTTTCCTGGGAGGATTTCAGGAACTTGATGACAGATGGAGCCGTGTAAAGAATGAAAAAAGAGCCAACTCTGGGTACTTTCTAACCTCTGCATACCAGTTAAAGTGGTCTAAGATGAGGGAATTTTACAGGACTATTTTCAGAAAGGAGCAAAAACACTAGAAATGATACCTGACCAGTACATTGGAGGATARAGATATCTTCCAAACAAAAAGGTAAATTCATCTGTGGAGGTAGAAACTAATTAGTAAGACTCAGATTTTAATATCACAAAAAATGAAAAGAATGTGCTGGGTAAACAGTAAGTTAAAGCTTGTGGGCTTGCTTCATTAGCGGTTAGAGTTATGATAACAGGGTATGATGACAGTAATTGGTAAAGATTATAACATATGTTTGTCTCTTAAAGATCTGTTTATTATACAGTGTACAGTAAATACCCTCATTAGTTCATTCAAGGCAGAAATGAGCTCAACGAAAATAGAAATTTACTAAACGCGCCATTTTTTCCAGCTTCCTATTTAACTTCCAACATTTTAAGCCTATTAGGCGTGATTACCATCTGTGTAAATACAAACTTTTCCTGCAGATAATCCTCCATGTAATGCATTCTGCTTGGTTGGTTTGAAAGCAGCCGACTTGGAGGAAATGATCAGATCCCTCGAATGGCCACAGGGTATTTCCCATAGTGGGAGGGCACGAGTTCATTGGGCCTCCTTTGGTTGCCTTGAATGTGTCATTGAATATGGCCCAACAGCAAGAAGCAGAGGCCCACACTAGAGACTTTTGGCGGGTTGAATTACCTGGTTTTAATAAAAGAAAAGAGGTGATAAATACAAACTTACAGTTTTACGTCACATCTCAAATTTAGGATTTGACACTATTTTATGCCATKTTGCTCCCTTATTCTCAATGTCAGAACCCCCGAGCAGTCTGCTTCATCCCCCTTAGTCCTTTCTATGAAAGTGCTTTTGTTTTGAGGTCTTCTCTCCTTCACCGTGACATGGCTTTTTCTCTCACACCACAGAGCTGCAGACCTCAGCCTCAGTTCCTGGTCTCTCAGCACACACACACACACTGCACCGCACTCCCTGCTCTCTTTCTCCTAACACATGCATGCATACCAACCTCCAGAGATTCTCGCAGAGTGACCTCAGCCTGATGTGTGGAATCTGGTCCTCATTAAGGGCCCTGACTCACTGCTGGAGTCGGTCTTAACAGAGTGAGGAGACACAGGGCTCCCCACCCAGGACCAGATGCTTGAACGGCCCTCATCTGTGATGTCATGACTGGGGCTCCATTAGTGGTGCCTCCCTTTTTCTTGTGCCATTTTTCCAAAACAGTAATTTGATATGGAGCTGAGGAGAGAACTGGTGGTAAATGGATTAATAGTTGTGGTGTAGCGATGAGAACAAAAAGGCATTTTATATATAGTTTTATTGTTCGTCAGATTTTTGGACCGTTTTTTTTYCCCCCAAGATGGTTTTGGTTTCATAATCTTTCATGAAAAATTAGGCAAAATTTCAACTTATTTCTGCTTATTTATCTTATAGTGCCTCACTTTTTGAACATTGCATTGCCATTCTCTTTAACTGGGCTTATCCAGACAAGGTCAAAGAACTGTTTTGTCTTTACTGAATGACTTCACCTTTCAACCTCTTAATTCAATTTTTTTCTACACCTTCCTTTTAGTAAGATTGTTTGAGACTGCTTACAGAAACTTGTGATGGGACCGCCTAAAAAGTAAAGAAAACTAGCCTGCCTCTGGTGAACTTCCAACCTCAYAAGCTCTAAGACAAATTATCAGCAGCCTTCTTTCTTCTTGTTGCCTGGAAACTGGTTGTAACTTGCAACAAAGAAATAAGAGTATTTTTGCACATAACTGCTTGTAACATGATCAACTTTCACTCTAATGTCACCTTTTCACTAATTTAACAACCCAGACACAGGTTCATTTGTGAGCTGGTTGGCAGTTTTTTTTATCTATTTTGTCATTTTAACGATAGTTTCATTTATTGTTTTGCAGAAATACATTTTTAAACTTCAAGGTTTTATTATTTAATTGTTGCTAGCTTGAGTACAGGGGTTAAATCTGACTCGCATCTCATGACTACAGTGGCATTAAAGCGACCTCGCCTCTAATTATGCACAAATTTAAGAGGTAAATTAAATAATTTAATGAAAAGTGTTTAACTAAACAGAAAAAAACAACAACAACCATATTGTCCTTTTAGTTYCCCTACAGAAACAACCCCACCTCCACAAATGCATGCATGTTTATAGTCATGGTAACCACATCGACATCTAATGTTTCTGATGCCAAAGGAAAAATGTTCCAACCAAATTCCATTAGGGTGTGAATCTGTTTTTCTGTTAGCTGCAGCAAGACAACAAGTTTAAAGTAGTAAACAAACAAAGTCATCAAATGAATGACATGCAAATATATTAGCAAAATACCCAATGCACGATGGAAATAACAGGATGCTTACAAATGACATATATCCTTAGAATAACATTTCATATCAATCCAAATTATTTGACTTTTATATCTGTTTCTACCTTCTTTATTCAGCTCCATGTTGCTAACATTATTGACTTTGATCAGATCCACTAACAAGGTGACTTTCATCTGGATAGTTTCTGACTGGAACAGTGGGACACATTCCTAGGAACAGGAGGGGAGTGAGCTGCTGCTCTGCGTGTTTGTCTGTCACTGCTCAAAAACAACTCACTGCACAAGATACAGTAAAAGGAACGGTGCAGGAAAATCTGTTAGTAATCTCTGAAAAAAGGCATTTTGAGTAGGAAAGCTGTCCTGATCACCTTGTCTGTGTTGACAAGCAAGGAGGTCCCAAAACAATTRTGAGCTGCATCAGTCTAAACCCTGTGTCAAACTCAAGGCCCGTGGGCCCACATAAGACCCCCGCCCCAAACACACACGCACACACAAAAATATATATTAAATTTGTTTGCTATGAAATAGATTTGAAATCAATTGTAAACTTTAAATTTAGGGTTCAATGCAACAAAATAAACAAACTGGAAAGATGAAAGATAATACTTGTTCAAGCCTGAGCTGTTGTCTTTGAGTAATTGTTACC
>NW_013952592.1:556324-560945 GCF_001266775.1 Austrofundulus limnaeus
CCCGTAGCCCTGTCCTATTGTCACAAAATAAGTTGCTTTACAGCCAGCATTGACCATAAACGACATCTCCCATAATGCATCTCAGTTATCTTACCCGCAAAATGACAGCTTGCTACCACTAGGTGGTGGTGCACAGGATTAAAAAATTAGCCAGCAGCCGGAGAATTTCACGGTGTAAAATCTCCTTTTCACTGCCTTTTCACCAGCTACTTGTGCTGCTCCAGTTGTACTGGAAAGTGGGAATTTTCCACTTACAAGTCTTAAATTCAAACTCGAACTGCCACCCCGGAGGGAATTCCCTTTTAGAAAGCRGGAAAGTTCAGAATTCAAGATGGCAGCTACTCGYCACAACTCACCAGTGCTGTCAGTGAATAAAACTCACTTCGTTTTAGTTTTATTGGTATTTCGGCGTTATTTTTTTCACATTTAGTCTGTCATAAACATTGTACTTTTCAGTCAAAAAGAAAAAAAACAAGTAGGTCCTCTGGACGGGTTCTTCTTTAGTGAAGAACTAAAGAAGTTCTCACTAAAGAAGAACCCATCCAGAGGACCTATGGTTTTTTTTTCTACCTGGATTACAGAGATGCATCAGGACATTTTGATGTATTTTTCAGTGTTTATAAGAGSACTCGTTAAAACCWTTCTAACCATTCAGGAAATTCTCTGCAGGAAATACCAGGTAGAGCTCAGATATTGTTTGTTAGTGGTGCTCAGTCWTAGCAATGAGAYGAAGAACGTGACGCTTCATGTTCGGTCAATGTTAAAGTTAACGTTAATTACAACTGACCCATRACACTCATGTGGCCCTCAGTGAAAATATGTTTGACCCCCCGATCTAAGCCATTTTATAGTTTACAGAACTTTGTCCCTCCTGTGGAAGTGATTAGATATTGCTGAGTTTAACAATGATTGCACTCTAAAGTGGTACGGTTACAACCTAGTAGTTTCCATCCAAATGAACAGATAAGAAATTTAAACTAAGCAGTGATTGACTTCACTATTTTTTAGCAGTCCAGTAATGGCTGCCAGATTTAGGCACAAAGTCAGGTTTGAAGATCTGAGTTTTGACAAAATGCTAACCTCTTTCACAATTTATATGCAGATTAGAGTGCTGTGACTGTAGGATTTGTTCCGTTTTGCTAAAAAGCAGACGCACACAGACAATATTTTATGCTGCTAAAATGCAGCATAAAATATTGTCTCCAAGAGCAGTTGTCGTCATCACTTTTTTTTCCAGTGCTACAACAAAATCCCACAAAAAGACTGAGCTATGTGAGCTGTGTGGGCCAATTCTGAACGCATTCTTGAAGTTTGGAAGGGAGTGAGAGTCTAAATGGAGACAAAATATCCAGCAAATTTCCCTTTTTCTGGGGTGTGGTGGACAAACTGTAGTGAGGCTGCTGAAAAGTTTTCTCTCAGCGTTTCAGCTCAGACTCACCACACAGTCATATGAAGACCTCGAGGAGGCTGAGAACAGACGAGGTGTTGTAACATAACTGCAAGATTAAGTAGAATAGCCGTGTTCCAACTCAGTGTGACTGCGGAGTGGAGTTATGTGACTTCAGTTGCAAAATGTTGGCACCGCTGCACCCAGAGCAGCTGCAGAGGTCTGCCCAAACAACTTGTGCATGTTTGGCTTTTGCTGTTTTTCCTCAGAGGGGGTCATTGTGGTCTACCAGTAACACAAATCTGCCAATGTATTTCATACGCTAGGTGGGATATTTCATCCTTATGGCTGCAAACTTTTTCTTGCGTGAAACGTAGGAAAAAAAAAGTTTTTTTTTTTTTGCTTTTTTCAGAGTTTATGCTCCACTCTGTGACTAATCAACTTGTTCCTGTTTGGTTCTCAGTTAAGTTTCCAGTTTTTGGAAATGATCCCAGTCCAGCTCAAATCGACTCTCTGGTATCCTTTTCTCTCTATTTCATCTTCTCTCTCGCTCGCTCTGTCTCTCTCTCTCTCCGTCTGTAGTTTGTTTTTTCTTTCAATTCGTCCTTCAAGCAGCACCAGAGGACTTCTCCTTCTTCTCCCTCTCCAGTCGGTGCTGTAAGTGTATATGAACAGAAGAAGCCATCAGAAAAAACAGGGGAAAAGCAGCTGTGTTAAAGCAGGGATGAAATAAAGCCTTTGATTTCATGGATCAATGCTTTGCAATTGATCACTCTGGCTTTTTATTGGAGAGACAGGCATGAAGATTACATGTCTGCTGTGATGAGGAAGTACAAGAGAAGCAGGACATAAAAGACCTTTTTGAAGTCAAAGAGTGTTTGTTGGGAACGAATAGAAAATTGCATTTGACACATACACACACCCGCATACTGTATATATGTAGGCACTAACAGAATTTTGAGCAGTACTTTGACGGCGAGCGTTTCTCCGGTGAGATCTCTAAGGCTGGGAGTTGAGGTGTTTCCACGTCTGACCCAGGAGCCCATCTGGAAGTCTTCAGAGGAGATGCGTACAGAAGACCCAGAGGTCTGCCATACGCTGCACAATTAGAGTCTCCCATCATTTATAATATTTCAGGAAAAAAAAAAAGGGCGGAGGGTGAAATTATGTCCATGTGCGTAACAGGAGAAAAATGTAATCCAGACAGCAAGTGATGCATTATTGTACAGCATGTCTGTAAGCACCCCACCCCGCTYCGCGCCCCCTCCCCCTGACACCATTTTCCATTGCGTGATTAGCTTGTCTACTGCAATACTCCGTGACGCTTTCACACACTTCTGAACACTCACGAGCTGTCACCTAATTCTGGGGAGGCGCAAGTGACGAAACCGTCTCCCTTGGCAGGCAGCAACATCTGCTTTCGGGGATGTTTTTCACTGCGTCTGAATGTGCTGGTGTTTTCCAGTGTTGTGGCTGAGGGCTCATGGGAAATATGCACTCTGGCAACCGGCATTCTGAAGGAGGACTAGGAAGGAAATGAGGGAGAGATCTCTGATTATCTCTGTGCAACATGATTGCTGAGCTTAATTTGTTTTTGATTATACATGTGGCTTCTGAGTAGTCCGTGATGTCGCTTGTGGCAAGATGGAAGGATTTTCTTGGTGGCTGATGATATTTTATTTGATTAAAAAAGGAGAAACGGGTAGATTGTACTGTAACAGTTGCTCTCAGGTACTTTAGGATTGATCACAAACTGAATTTGCAATTAAATTAACTGTCAAATTTAATTTTTTATATATATATATATATATATATATTGGCCATGAGAGTCTTTTCAGCCTGCGAAATGATATTTCCAGCTAATACAAATGTTTGTTTAGTTGTAAACACCTTCAAACTAATTTAAAAAGGATTTTGTGAATTGACGCAGAAATGCTTCAGTTCCGGACAGGAAGTCAGATCTATTGATAAAAGCTGAGAGGTGCGATGGTGTGTGAGCGTAGCAGTTTCATGTCTTTTAAGTGTGTATTTTTGTGCAAACAGATTTTCACATTTCCTGAAAGTAATAAATCCTTCATTTTAGTCAGCACCACTGAAGACGAGAGCCAAAAAATGGTTTTGTTTGTGTCTATGTGTGTGTTTGCTTGTCTGTAAAAAGAAAAAAAAATCTTGTGAACCACYGGATGGATTTTAATGAAACTTTCAGAAAAGTAATAATGTTTCAGCTGAGCACTTTTATTCCAACATCCAGCAACATTGCCAACTGTACCTTAAGGCCAATAAAATGCAGGTATAAAAGACTAGACTTGAACTCTTCTGAACGGGACATTAATGGGCCCAAATTTTTGCATCTGCATTAGTATCTATAAAAAGGGTAGATTATCAGTTGTCAATTACAATTTAGAATTCTTTATATGGCACTAACTTCACATTTGCTCAAGCTACAGACAAAAATGCACACTGACTGAAACTCACAACCGCTCCAAGAGTTAATCTGACACCATCTGGTTTGTGATGCAGAACCACCTGGGAGGCCGTTGTAGAAGTATTTGGGGAAAGAGCTTTCTCTTTCAACAAATGCTCTTAGTCACTGGAAAGCTTCATCTGATTACATCAATATAGTGTATAATGTTGCATAAACTGAATTTTAAGGAGCAGGWGGAGGCACAGTGTCATTTTCTTTTAATGAAGGAATACTTAAGCATAATCCATGCTGCAAACATCTACGCAAACGTCTTTAAATGCTTCTGTTGTTGACTGTCGTCACAGCTAAATCCTACCATTTGAGCACCAAACTGAGCCAAAAACAACCATCTTTAGCTATAAACGCATCGTACGGCAGGATAGCAGATGGGTCGCAAGTATTCTTCAACTAACAGTGGTTTTTGGTCAACGGGATTATCAGCAATGCTTGACCTGCACTTTTCAGAAAAAAAGAGCGTCACTTAGCTAATAAGTTGAAACCTGATCATTAAGTGGAAAGCAGCTCCAACCTGTTAGAAGCTACGCAGACTGGGCCTACATTGGCTAAATTTGTTCCAGTGCATCCCAGTTATGCCTGACTGCACCAAGACACAATAGATAGTGTCAAGGTCAGAAAGTCATTTCAGAGTAGAGAAGACAATCTGACCTGCTGTTAAAGGGATCCCCGATTAGTTGTAACATTAGACTTTATTTGATAAATATATATTTTAACTGAAAAATAAAGACTGGAAAAATACTGTAGGATGTTCA
>NW_013952592.1:562463-586881 GCF_001266775.1 Austrofundulus limnaeus
TGAACATCCTACAGTATTTTTCCAGTCTTTATTTTACAGTTAAAATATATGATTATCAAATAAAGTCTAATGTTACAACTAATCGGGGATCCCTTTAAGAAAATGACTTTAATTTTGCTGCATGTATTAAAAATATCTCCCATGAGCTCACACAAGGCACAACAATTTATGCATTGTAAATATAATGCAACAAAATCTGCCTTACCTGTGCGAAAGTTCTGATACGGTGCGATTGTTTTTTTTTTTTAACCTTGTGACACTCAAACAGTGTGTGCTCACCGGAGACACCTCCAGGTGATATCGGAACTCTGAAGTCTTCAGAAATGGCTAAAGGGCGATTCCACCTGTTTTCACTACCTTGAGCATCTTTCATCTGCTCTAGTTTAAGTTTGTGACAAACATTTTTTTTTCTTCCTTTCCAAGGACTTGCTCCTGCGCCCGATTCGTCTCACAGYAGAACCCGAGTCAAGCAGATCCACATCCCCGTCATCCTCCCTCCGCCGCCGTCCAGTCCCAACCAAGCAGCGCAGCCCAACGTCCACACCATCAGGATCACGTCGCCAAACCAGCTGACGACCCCCCAGCAGCAGCCGCGAGTCCCGACTCTGCTGCCCGTCAAACCCGTGATGGAGACGGGAGAGGCCGGACCGCCAGGATATATGCGCAGGGTCACCGTGCGCAGAGGGTCCGAGGAGTCTTCAAGCAACACTCTGAAAGGGTTCGCTCGCGCGCCGGGTGAGAATTGCAGATCATCAAAGTCTCTAATTAGTCACAATCTAAGTTACAAAAACAAACAAACAAAAATATCCATAAAGTTAATGGCTTTAGATCAGAGACTTTTATAGATTTGGGCTTTTGTCATCCAATCCATCAGCGTCTTGATCTCAAATATGGTCTTCTTGTGAAGCTGAAACCAAAGCTGTGCAGACGTTTGGTGTCCTYTCTCACTGTAAACCTTACATTTCACAATAATCTCAGCTGCATCTCTTTCCACTTGATGCCTTATACAGAATGGCACAAAACTTTAAAACCCCACTCATTTAATCTGCATGTTTCCTGCAAAAAGTTAGGTCTTCCTGCAATCTTTAAAGCCGGTCTTGATCATTCTTTTTTCAGACAAAAATGATAACCTAAAACTTTCAGGTGAGCGGACAGATGTTGGGTGTGTGGTCCTGTGTTTTGTTGGTGTATACAGTATTTAATATATTTCTAATCGCTATTTCAGTCTATCTTTCTAATTACTTCTCTCTCTGTTTTTCTCTCTGTCTCTATTATACCTAAAACTTTTAATTCTAGGTAAGCTAAGGCTCTGCAACTCCTGGATAATCTTGAGTATTTCATTACTCAGTTGCAGTTCAACAATTTTAGTGCTGATTGCATCCATCTTAACTGCAAAGTACGGCTTATTTTATTCTTAGAGTGTCAGTATAAGATTGTGACTGCTGAACACATTAAAAAAACATTTTTTTTAATTCATTGGGCTAGATTTGGAAAGCGTGCAAAGGAAAATAAAAGGAAACTGAAATGATTATGACGCATGCAGTGAATCACTGCCTAATTTAAGGAAAAGAAAAGCACAGTTGAGAATAAGTTATGCACTGTTCTCTGATGTCGGGTTAAGACTGCAAACTAGATAGAAAAAAAAAGAAACTCCCGCCCACCCCTTCGCTTAAACATAACCTCTCACAACTTGAATTACGAACTTGAGCAGTTTTCTTCCTTTTTTTACCTTTTAGACCTGTTTGACATGTGAAACCAATAGCGAGGCTTTATTTGTACATGTGCATTTGATGTTTCGTTTGATCCGCATTAATTGTTTCTACAGCGTACCCCGGGCCTCTTTTAATGAATGCCACATTCAAAGACAAGAAAAGAGCAACTGAAAACAGATTTAGACAGCTCTGGATTGAATTAACGAGACTGCAAAGAGGAAGTTTGAACAGAATATCAAACAACAAAACAAAGGCTTTGTTTTRGCCTTTTTCTTGTTTGGCAGTCAAAAAAGTTGAGAACAGCCTGCGTTGGTTCATTTGTTCCTRGTTAGAGTGGGAGATGAAAACACGTTAACGCCAATTAGCTTGAAAAGTTAGCCCAAGGGAAAAAAAWATATATATATAAAAAACTTACATTTAAAGTTGGGCTTGTGTTTTCTGGCTAATAGTCGTCAGTGACGAGAGCAGATACGCATTTTAATTTTTCCATTTTCCCTCCTTAGTTTCCACCGTACAATTCAAGGCTCATAAGGAAACTGAGAACTCTGAAATAGTTTCAGTCTAGAAGACATTCAGTTTTGTTTTTACTTTCATAGCTTCTCTGCTAATATATTCAGATGGAAAAGCCGCACTGCTTCTGGCAATCGCACGCTGGCCTTTCTCTTCAGATGATGATAAAACAATGTGTTTGTCCTCCGTCTCTTCCAGGCTACTCTCCTCTGCAGGCTTCGTCTCTCCCACCTCAGCCAGACGCCCAGGGAGGTACTGTAGCTGTTCACGTTTCCCTGCTTCTCCAACCTCTCTTTTACATCAGGGTAAAAAGCTGGGAATAATTAGTATCTTAGAAGTGCGAAGGAGTGGGAACTGGACGTGTTTGGTTGAAGTGAGTGTGGGCAGATTGTGGAGGGATTYTAACTCGTCTGCAGGCTCTCGGTAYCAAGTTCTGCTGGCGTGTTTAGTTTGGTTTGAAAAGTGGTGAATAAAACAAGCTGAGGCTTTTTGTTGAAATGAAAAGTTACACAATATTCTCAGTAATACATGAAACTGTATACTAATTTTGAACATTTTGCAAGAGATATGAATGAGATTTAGTGTAACTAATTGTTTTCTTTCTGGATTTCACCTAACGATGCAGAATAAATGAACATGTATTGTGTTTTCATCTCATAGCAGCAAATTTACCCTGGAACCCAACGCATCAAGCTTCATCTGATTCACCAGGTAAAAACAAACAAAAAAACTCTTTCCAAATCCAAATGCATGTTTGCAGTTTACCTGTGTGAGCTCTAATTTAAGTATTATTACTGTCCCATTAAACAAATTGAGCACGTGAAGTATTTCACTTTTCACCAGTAACCTGATTTTTCTCATCTAGTTTCAGTAGACAACAGGATCTTTGCAGATCCCTTCTCCTTCTCCGCCGGCCTCACGCATCAGCCGCCTTTCTGGAGAGATTTTGGCATCATTCGCTTCAACAAGGTGCTTGTTAACGACGGTGGACACTACAGTCCCCAGACAGGTACGTCCACGCACCCAAAACAGATTTTGTGTTTATTATGACCGTCTGCATCCCCTCTGTCTCTCTGTTGGAGCTTTTCCAGGCTCTTTTATTTCCCCCACATTGCCCGTTTCTTTATATTGTTAAATAAAAACAAGGCTATGGGAAAAAAACATCCATCATCACATCTAATGTGAAAGGAGTCACTTGCAGCAAGGTATGTGGATAAATAGGAGTTTCTAAGTGGTCTGGAATCCACACTGAAAAGCGGCTGCAGAAGCCTGGATGGAAACCTGTCCCCACACAGAAAAAGGCCACCTTTTTTTCAGGTCGAGATCACAACTAACAGTTTTCTGTGCAACCCGTTGGCAAAAGAAGAAATTATTCTCATGGATTTATAYAGTGATTTTACACTCAAACTGAGCTGTTTGAAGGATCCAAGCAAATGTGAACTATATGTTGACTTTTAAAAGTAGTTTGCTGGTTCAACCCTGAGATCATTGATTTTGAGAAGTCTTGTTTTGGAAAAGCAAAAAGGTTTAGACTGCATTTATTGGAGAAAATGTCAGAAAATATCCAAGATCCAGCACAGCTAAAGAGTGTTGACATTAGACTTATTTTTTTCCCCAGGATGTAAGTTTATAGCAGTCAGTTGCTTAGTTATGTTACACATCTTTTATATAAATAGTCTGAGGTTATTTACATTAGCTTTATGTAGATCTCTGATCAGTTAGCCATAAAACAGGACATTGTGCGCGGGGGGCCTAAACTCATCCAGACAGGTCATAACGTCGCACAACAGTGCTTACATATAAGCTTAACTACATAAAATCTGTGTTTGGTAGATTATTTCTGTGTTGTAACAATGCTTCTTGGCAATTGSCAACACCTGGGGGAAGCTCAAAACAAGCATCAATAACAGGAGGTTTATAGTAACTAAATGTATTTACTTCGTTACAGTACTTAGTTTTTTTTAAGGATTTGTATTTTTACCAATTATTTTTTAAACAGCTATTTTTACTTTTATTTCGTTACATTTTAAAGCTAAAAAAATATACTTTTACTTCTTTACTTTAAAATTTAAACAGTAACTCGTTACAAAATTAAATATGTTCGAACTCATCATGAAAGATGTTTCTGTGCTCTAAAAAATGAAGTGTTGGATTTACTCAACAAAGTCATAGCAAGTGGCTCCACTAAGCCTAGTTGAGTAAACTAAGCAAATATACATATCAGTTTACTCAACCTGGCTTAGTGGAACCAGTTTGGTTCTGCAAATTCAACAGTTTATTTCTTAAGAGTGTGTAAAAGGAAGCACTGTTACAACAAAGAAATAATCCACCAAACTGTATTTATTTAGGATTAAAAACAAAATACAAAGCTTGCCTTCATTGTTACAGAAATGTGACCAGGTGTGACGGCGTGGCTGACAGTGAAAACGTGTCANTTACAAAATTAAATATGTTCGAACTCATCATGAAAGAGGTTTCTGTGCTCTAAAAAATGAAGTGTTGGATTTACTCAACAAAGTCATATCAACTGGCTCCACTAAGCCAGGTTGAGTAAACTAAGCAAATATACATATCAGTTTACTCAACCTGGCTTAGTGGAACCAGTTTGGTTCAGCAAATTCAACAGTTTATTTCTTAGAGAGTGTGTAAAAGTACCCCCCCCCCAAGTACTTTATAGACCTCTGGTCAATGGTAACAGAAAATTAAGCTGCTTGGCAGAGAAAACTTTGCAAATTTTCCATGTGTGCAGCCCACATACTCAGCTCTACAGCTCATCCTACAATTGCATATTCCTTACAAATGTGGCACCATATAAAAGAGAAATCAACAGGCTTTCCAACTGTATAAGATTGCCAGGAAGCACTGTTACATCAAAGAAATAATCCAAACTGTTTTTTATTTAGGATTAAAAACAAAATACAAAGCTTGCCTTCATTGTTACAGAAATGTGACCAGGTGTGACGGCGTGGCTGACAGTGAAAACGTGTCAGGCTTTAAACTGAATCCATCAGTATTTAACMAGTGTGAGGATTACTTTAACGTACCTGTACTCTTCCATCAACAGGAATCTTTACTGTACCACAAGATGGTCGATACTTGATCTCAGGCCTGCTGACAGCGAAGCAGGGCGACAGAATAGAGGCTGTGCTGTCCGTGTCYAACCGCAGCGTGAACAGGCTTCAGAGCTCAGCCGGCCCGTCCGATCGTCATCATGGAACCTGCAGCTGCGGCGGCACCGTCTCCTTTAATCTGATACTTCCACTGAGGAAAGGGGATCGGGTCAGTCTGGTGAAGACCCGAGGCCAGCTGGCCACAACTATGACCGGGGAAGTCCTCTCCACCTACAACGCCATCTTCCTGTACGGACCGCAGGCCAGGAGATAGCTGGAGCTTAGCTCTACAGCGAGGACTAAATTGTTAYCAGATTTTTGGACTGGATCGAATGTTCAGCCGATTTTTCCACTGATTTGATGTGATTTAACTATCGAACATGCAATGTCACTCTGAAGATTCTATTACAGGTTCATTTAAAATGTTACGTTGAGGTTTGAAAGCCTTTAGCGAGAAAGCTAAATGTGAGGCAGGGTTTGTATCTAATATATTTGATCATGAAATTGAGTTGTTTTTTGTATCTGTTGTAAATGACTGTACAAATGTTTTTAACAATTAAATACAGAAATTGCCATTATCTTTTATCAGACAATATTCTAAAAGTTCGTTTTTTTAATGCAAATCAACCACTGGTGATCTTTTGTACTGGTCAAGAAATAAACTGTGATTTGAAAAYTTTAAGCAGAAGTGCATGTTCTCTTGCTGTGGTACACAATTTGAGCCATATAAGTGTGGAAAAAATTGAAACACTAGAATTTATTTTTTATTCTAAAACTAGAATGTTAGAAGGCAAAATCCCCAAATGGGCCATTATATGAAGTAGGTGCGGAGGAAAATTTTCCTTTCACGCCACTCCTAAAAGTAAAAAAACATATATCCAAACTTGAACAAAACTTTTCTTTCCTTAGTTTAGCTATCATTGGAAAGAAAAAAATAATACAACTGTTCTTAGAACATCTGTTTTCATAAATATTTGTGATATTCAGTCAGGTGAAATTCGAAACAACCGTAAGATTTTTCCTTGTTCCTTGAAACCAAACACCAGGGTAAAAGTTACTCCACGAGCCTGTGGTTATTGTTGAACTTCTTGACTTTGACTCAAACTGAAGAGAGAGGCAGATGCAAATGTWTTCAGTTAGAAATTTAATACAAATAGGACCACAAGACACATATTGCGAGCTTCATTAGGCCTGTTTTCTTCTCACAAGGGATTTTCTTTTAACATACTTTAAACCACATCAATACAAATCAAACAGCATACATATAAGGTATTTTCTACTTGTCAGACACAATCAAATAGCAAGCGTTACATCCAAACAGAACATAGTTCCACAAAAGATCAAATACATTTAAAACAAACAAAAAAGGCAACAAGACTGAAAAATGTGATCAGCATATATACCAGATCATTTCCCGCAGATGAGAGAACATACCAAATATTTAAGGGTAATAGAGGATAGTGTGAGTCTTTCACACAAGATGCTTTACTTTCATAGAAAGAATTAAATTCTTCATTAATTATAAGATAAATCTAACTTCAAACTTTGTAGAGAACAAGCTAAGCAAGCGAAGCAAAACATCTTAATCCACAAATCAGCAGAGCGACAAAGCAAATGCATCAACATGACTGAAAGAACTAAGAGATAAACTAGAAGTAGCTGTCATTGTGCTTTTGTTTCCCCCTTCGCCCATTGACTGGCTTTGCTCAATCATACTTATTCAGTCAAGCACATCTTATCACGTTACACCCGTGTGAGAGATATAATCTATCTTTGTGGATCATTTCCAAAGTCATACATAAACGCCAAGGCAGTGCTTCAAAGAGCTTCCTGGACAGAGTCATGCATTTCCTGTTTATGTTTTAACAAGAACTAAACTCTCTTCCTTTGTTTATCTGAGGCACGCAGTCAGTCTCTTTCTTTCATACCAAATGAAAATGCACAAACACACACTTACTGAAGCTATGGTGATACTACCTTCATGTCTTCCCCATGCTCTTACCAACCTCACCTTTTGTCTCAAAAAAAAAAAAAAAACTTCCACCAATCACTCATTTGAACATATTTGAGATAAAACTGATATGTCATAAAGGTCAGACTAGAGCTCTTTATCCTGCCATAATTGCATACTTTGATAAACTGTCGTAAGACTGTCAATGAAGTGCATGTGGGTGCAAGGTGTGCTGAGTTTTAAGGCTGCGTCTCAGGGTGCAGCTTACACAAAGTGCGCATGACATGTCTCGGTAACTGAGGGGACAGAAAGAAGAGGAGKTGCAGGAAACCGTCACCCCCAACAGCAGCGGTTAGGTATGCACGCACGCACGCACGCATACATCATCTTATTTTATTCCACCAGAGGACTTTCTGAACAGAAATCCTACAGTTTAAGCTCCTTTCAGATCTGCTTATTTCTACTGTTACAACTCAAAAGTCATATCTTATATTTACATATGTTTTAATACTAAAGCTGTGGATTCTGAGGTTAGGCATTATGTATGTGCCTTACATTTTAAAGATTCGACGTCAAAACAAAAGAACGGTTTGCTGGGGTGCATGTGACTACAGGAGGGTTGTACAATCCCCAGCTGTTGTTAAGTGCACGTTAATGTGTTTAACTACACAAAATACCATCAGCATCTCCCACCCCCTCCATTAGACTGGTGATAATTACTTTTGCAAAGCAGCAAAGGCTTTATGACAGAAATCAATAACTTAACATTTCAATTATCATAAATAATTACTGCATTGTTAACAGAAAACATCTTAACCCAACAGTTAGACAGTACGATAGAAAGCTGCTTCATTTGACCCACAAATCTCAGTCAAGTGTGGATGTTCACATACTCGGCATATTTTGTGTTCTCTTCAAATTGAAAACAAACAAAACAAATAGGACTCATTGTGTATGCTATTCAAAACTCTGAAATTGAGCCTGTAATTTTTTTTTTCCATCAACAGGGATGCAAGCCAGAAACTGAACTCTTAAAGCTGCTTTGCTACAGTAGGCTCCTGGAAATTAACAAGTATAAGCCTCATGGTTGGTGTAATCTGTAATCTGCCAGCCACTACAAMCAGGTTACTTTTAAATTATTATTAAAAAGGGTGAATACTTGCATTTTTGGCAAACATACATATAAYTTCACTTCCTTCTGGTGTCAACTGCCTCTCGTTATAAATAACAGCCAAGCCTTTTCATTTTTAACATCACGTTTTGCTTCTTGGGGAGGTGTTTACGAAATGTGTTAAAGTAAAATCTCAACTCAAAATTTAGCACCTCATGCAGTTCTTCTGTGTCTCCCCTGATGGTTAATACAATCATTCTGCCTGACACAAACTTGGAAAAAGAAATAATTAATTCAGTCAAGGTCAGACAGACCAGAGCTCTGGATTAAATAGAGTGGAYAATACAGTGGCAGCTCAGCCAGAGTATTCTTTATTTTTGTTTTGCTTTATAATGTTCAAGTTTGTCTGTTGTTCTTGTAACCCTGTTTCTGTTTCAGACACACTGGAGAGCTGTGAATGCCTAAGTGCTATGGGTCTCAGTCCACGTGTGCTCAAGAGCTGAACTCCAGTCCTGTCCTGTAAACGTATACCTGGATGACCAAACACAGTCAGAGCAGCTCATCAGGGTTGATCTCTGGTAGCGGCTGTCTCCAGTAACAGAAGGAGCTGTACTCTGGCATCACAAAAGCCTCGTTCTGCTCTTTACTCAACAAAGGAAACACGTGCTCCACCAGCTCACTGAGTCTCCCATAACTATGGACAGAAAGGAGAAAYGGTTACCGTTTATTTTTCAGAAGCAACTTACAGGAGAGACTCTCTGGGCAACACAGTACAAAACAGTTTAAACTGTAGAAACGATAGAGATTCAAAGGAAGTGCAGATATAAGATAATAAAATATATTTGGGTACAAGATGTCTAAGGAAAGCAGTCTCTGATAAGAAACTTATTTAAGACTCTTGAAGTATGTTCAGAGGGACATTACTGAGAGACATCTGCTCTGTACTGAAATAAATGATAAAGGTCATCATTACAGCCAGGTTTCTTTTTGGGGAGTTTGTTTAAAGGGATCCCCGATTAGTTGTAACATTAAACATTATCTGATAAACATATTTCTAACTGTAAAATAAAGATTGGAAAAATACTGTAGGCTGTTTAGTTTTGTAAATTTAAAAAAATATATATATTAACATGGATGGAGCCATTATATTTACATGCAAAGCATTCTGGGTAAATGATGACATGGGCAGGTCATCGGTGAGAGGCTGCTAGCGAGCTATATCCACCCTGAAGGTTAATCTTGGACAATATCTGAYGATCGACTCTTTTAAATGAAACCAGAGAGCGTTGACAGAGAGGAGAAGGTAGAAATGACTCAGCCTGKAACTGAAAATATGGATGGAGGACAACAGAGCTGCTTCATGGAAGAAGAACCTCAGCTTAGCCTGTTGTTAGCCTTTGCGCTAGAACCAATGCTGTATTGCCTTATATGTATTAGCTCAGTGCTAGCGTGACAAACAAGCTAAACTGTTGTCCTCCATCCATATTTTCAGTTCCAGGCTGAGTCATTTCTACCTTCTCCTCTCTGTCAACGCTCTCTGGTTTCATTTAAAAGAGCCAATTGTCAGATATTGTCCAAGATTAACCTTCAGGGTGGATTTAGTTCGCTAGCAGCCTCACACCGATGACCTATCCATGTCATCATTTACCCAGAATGCTTTGCATGTAAATAAAATGGCTCTGTCTGTGTAATATATTTTTAAACTTTTAGTTTAAAAATTATAAAAGCTAAACATCCTACAGTATTTTTACAGTCTTTATTTTACAGTTAAAATATACGTTTATTAAATAAAGTCTAATGTTACAAGTAATCGGGGATCYCTTTAAGATGCAATTTTTAAATTAGGTCTGACTGTGCCTAAGAAACTGATCTATACCACAAAAAACAAACAAACAAAATAACAATCAAGAATAAACAACTACTCACGAGGACTTGTTGCCTTTGGTCTGCTCCTGGATCAGCTCACCCTTGGGGTTAACTGTAAAGACCCTACATAGTGGGACTCCAACCTCCTTATAGGCAAACGCATCCTGAATGGAGACAGTAATAAAGTCTTAGTGCACCCATTAAAACTACAGGGAGTGGTAAAAACATTAGTGATTATAAACTATATTTTTATTTTTATCAAAAAAAAAAAAAACAAGTTGTCTTTGTAGATAATATATTTGAAACTGCAACTTAAAGTAAAAATGAGTATTGCCAGTCTTCAAAAACTACCTCTGACCCATATAATGCTTACAGAATAGTCTCGTACACAGGTGCATTAATAACACTAACCACAGATTTCCCTTTTAATCACCACCTTTCCAAAGTAAATGTTTTAATGGACAAGACTAAGACTGTGTGTGTGATTGTCAATTTTTTTTGGGGGGTGGGGGGTGCTATAGAGAGAGTTTCTCTGGCTGCTTCATGTGGTTTTGGGTATTTACACAGCTGAAGATAGGATGCTGTGCCCAACTTGTGCTCCCTTCCCCAGACGAAGTCACATGGGCTCTCACTTCACCAGTGATCTCAGCTCAGGTTCAGCGCTGTACTGATTTGTGTCTGCTATCTGATAGCCAAAGAGCTGTGTTGACATCCCAGTGAGTGCATCAGCTTATACAAAACCCACCTCACTGACATGTAAAAAAAAAAAAAAAAAACCTGAGCACTTTGTCTGGCAGTTTGACTTCTTCAAACATGCATTAACTCACATTAGTTCTATTCCCAAAGGCGGCGTAGAATGGCTGCTTGTTATGCTGAAACAGGTTCTTGATGTCTGTGAGGCACTGAATCTTGAAGATCTCTGGTTTCTTCTCAATAACCTCCCTGAAATGAACAGTTTTATTAGAGGTGCATACATTTGCATGACCTGTCTGTGGAGCCAGACAGAGTAAGAAATAATCTGGACAAATATCTATTTACTTTAATCAGTTCATTTAATTATTTTTTTTTCCTTTTAAATCACTATCACTTTAAAAATCACCCACATTGATAGGAAACTCGGAGCCACAATTGTATAATTATAAGAAAATAGAGAAATATTTTGTCTAGCGAAAAAGGTGCAACATGCTACTGTTGCTAAAGTAACCAGAATGTATGGATTTCAAGTTTTTACCCCATTTGTTGTAATCTGCAATTTTAAAACACAGCTCTGCACTACTCAAGGAAACTGCAAACAGAATTACAGCTACTTTTGCAGAACATGGAAAAGGCAAATGCATTTCTGTAATGACTTTTATAATAATTTCTTGCATGCAAATGTAAATCAGAAGGTAGAAGGCCAGAATAATTTTTGCAATGCCATCAAGCAAACTYGTGTCAACAATATTTTTAGATAAAGTTACAGAACTCCACGTAAACAGGATCAGCAGGAAAACTAAAATAAATTGTGTTGATAGTAAGTATTTGGGGACAAAAAAGAAAAAACATTTTAGGAAAATTCAAATACTTGAAAATAACCACTCATCCAGAAAAACAAATGACTACAATACAAATGGAGAATATTGAAAAGAAAGGGTTAGTTATGGAATTAGGAATAAAGATTTAAATGTTTAAGATGAACTTAGAAATAATAAAAACAGGCGACAGTAGAAAAATGATGGCGTACCTGTGGAATGCAGAGAAGAGGCTGCTGGGAGATAACATGAGAGGTCCTCGTGGCAGGATGGTGCCTCCGTCATTGACCCACTGCAGGTAACCTCTGGTCATGTCAGCCATGCCGATAGCCCGAGCTGAGCAGTACAAGAACTTGTAGCCATTCCTGTAAATGAAAGAAAAAGTACCAACAGTGATCGCTCTAATAAATGACAATATCATGACAATAACAACAAATTATAGAACAAACAGTTTCATTAGTGTAATTACATTTAATTGCAGTCATAATGTGTTGACATAAAGTCCTGTAAAATGAAAATGAAGATGTTTTTGGTTGCTAAATTCCTCTAATGTCCAATTTTATTTTTTTTAATTAAAAACAGAAAAACAGATCTAGAACTTCTGGGGAAAAAAAGCTGGCTAATGATGATTTTAGCTGGTTTTTTTTAGTA
The DNA here is from genome assembly GCF_001266775.1 of Austrofundulus limnaeus. Classification (NCBI taxonomy): domain Eukaryota; kingdom Metazoa; phylum Chordata; class Actinopteri; order Cyprinodontiformes; family Rivulidae; genus Austrofundulus; species Austrofundulus limnaeus. Next base: position 574,886 of record NW_013952592.1, read on the forward strand.
ATTCTGTCTTGATTTTAATTAAACCTAACAAGTCATCCATTTTAGATTTTCCCACACAAAACACATGAGGGGGAAAAACAAACTACAGAAAGCTCACTGACAATCAAAGACAGACACTCCTAACCTCAGATTTTCCATTCAGTCTTTCTGTGTGTTTAGTTTGTCTTTGTGCACTTACTCAGCTACAGAGTGGTACAGTTTGGCAATGCCCTGGTGGGTCCAGTCTTTTCCCAGCTGTGGCAGAATTTGTCCAAACACATCAGACCTAAAAACAAACACAAACAGTGTTAAACAGTGATGAAAATATCTCCATCAGCGAGGTACATCACTCAAAAATGTCAGAACAACAGATGTTGAATCGGAGAGTAAATGTGCAAAAATTTTAATATATCAGATTTGTGGTTCAGACTGTTCAGAAGAGGTCAAATAAAAGCACCCCAGTGACTTTACCATTTAATCAGAAATACAGAGCATTACAGGCTTTTCTCTGCTAATGAGGCTTACTAGCCCATGGAGGGGGGCACTGCCTCACCTTCAGCTCGTGGCTGTGTGCATTTACACACTAAAATGTAAATGGGCTCATTATAATCCCTGTGCTCTTCAACCTTTTTCAAAGAGTGCCACGTCACAGGCTGGCCTAAAGGGTCGCAGAGATAATAAACTGCAGTCTGTATGGACCCGTTTGATGTGAAACGACAGAATAGATAAAAAAGCTATAGACTTCAGCATAGTTTGAAAAGAGTAACTGTGTCAGATAATTTATAAGTTTTACATGAACAGAACTACACTTTGCTCTTCATAAATGCTTTTATAATGTGAACTTAAGGGATTTTAACTGGCCAGAAAACTATAAAGGACGTTTAAACTCTTTAAACTTGTAAAACATACCCCCCACACAAATTATGTACAGTCCTTAACATTCTAGATATGCTCTGAAGTTGTGACTGCAAAGTTGAACTGATTTTGTTCAGGATGTTTTGTGGCGTTTTTCCACACAGGCGTCTCGTAAAAACAGGGAGAGCAGCAGGGAGGACCATATGTGAATGCTGCAGCAAATATTCTGGAGTATTTACTGCAGGTGAACGAGTGAGTGTGTGTGCTTCACATTCTTTCCTACATGTTGGTCATTTGCTTCTCATGCAGTTGTCACTATTTGTGATTGTGTCCAGATATGGTTATGGAAACACAAACATATTTTCAAGATTTTACCTACCGGCAAAGATAAAATTCATTTGTCCAGTACCAGATTTTAAAAACAGAAGGTAAACAACTCTAAAAGGCAGCACCTTAAAAGAAGTATACTGTCAGTGGTACCAAAGGAATTAAAAGGTTATGCCAATTAAATACATTGTTTGAGCTGCTAAGAAAACAATGTTTTCTGGAGTTTGGTGATTTGGAGCATTCACATGTTTAAAGACACTGTGCAGGAGGAAAAACATATAAACAATCCCAAAGAAGCAACTTTTATTGTCCATTTGAGAATTGTTTGGATGTACATAATTTTACACAAAGAACTTTTTTTCCCCCACAAGTGAAAAACACTCAGTAGAGCTGCCAAACTGTCCATGAGTGAATGTCCCAACAGGTTCTCCCTCAGGTCAGATTGTGTAATGTTCAGAGAAACTTACAATAAAAAAAAGTAGTACATGACAGACCCTCACATGCCTTAGTTAGATTGTGAAACATTAAAGTTCATGACAGTACACAGAAATAGAAGCAAAACAGAAAAAAAAACCAAAAGTGAATAAGTACACTTTCCCAAGAATTAGTATGTTTTCTCTTTAAAAGATTGTGAAATGTTCACTTTTCTTTGTACACTCTGTTTTGCATTTGGAACAACTGGGATCAACTTTTAAATGAGTTTACAAAAGAAGGGTAAACAAAAAAAACATTTTTAATTAGAGCCAACATTTTAAGCTAAAATGCAAAAAGCTCTAACAAGTGTTTATTCAGTTTCTAACGATATACAGTGCTGTGAGCAGGAAACTAATGGAAGGTGCTTGAAAGAAATTAATTTATAGAAAATAAATCCAACATACAGGACAGCAAGATCGTTCATGTACTTTACATGCAGTGCTTCAGTGTTTTTGGAAGCCCTTACTTTGTAATGGTGCCATCAATGTCAGAAATAATGACTTTGTCATCCCAGTTCCACAGGTAGATGGTTCCCTCACAGCGACATGTGCCCTGGTATTGAGTGGTAATACTAAACATCACATCATTTGGCCCTTCCTTTAGTTTCAGGCTGACCTGGAAACAAAGAAAAACATAAAGGATTCTATTGAAAGTAACTATAATAAACAAGATATTTTTATTCTAGTCATTTCATTGCTACAGAACAACAAACTTATACAGGTCTTTGGAGCCCCCTACTGACAGCAAGTGAAGCAGAAACAATGCATCTTAAAACCAACCAGCAGATGGAGCTCTAAAAAGAACTTTTTTAATACTGTTGCCAATGAATGCAGTAAGTTATTTTGATAAAACTATTATAATTACAATCAAAGATCATCTAAAAATACACAGAATAAAAATAAATAAAAATTCTAAATACACAGTAAATAGCCCTAGTTTTAGTATAAAACAAAAGCAGAAGGAAGAAAACTCATTACCAGGGATTTACTTACTATCTGATCGGAGGAAAGACGCAGTGACTTCCTRTAAGTGTGTGGGCTTGAATGGTGCTGACCGTCTCCAGCCTGCAGCCTCTCCTGACAGGATGCAGCACTGATCTCCTTGGCCTCTTCATCACTAGAAGTGTCTCCTGCTTTAGACCTACACGGCAAAAAAAAAAAAAAGATACATTTGTTTATTCTTTATCATGGGTCATATAAGTGAAAATAGATATCACATTTCATGCGGGTTAAAAGGTTTGACACTAAAACTTAAAAATGCAGCTTTTCTTTTTTACACATTTCTAAAATTGCTTCTATTCATTCTTATTCATAACCTTCTTGTTACTTTATAATATAAATCAAACAAGTCCATCATATATCCAGTAATAAGTTTGGTTTTCAAATRACTGAATTACTTGTAACACATACGGTAAAGGCAGGTTTTCCTGAGATATGGATGGTCCTTCATCTAACTGAGACTGCTCCTTCATTTCAGGTTTAGTCTCCGACTGAAATAAAAAAAAAAAAGGTCAGAAGAGGTGCGGACTTGCAGTATAGGTAATAAATTGGATTAAAAAGCACCACACAAACAAATATGTGACTTGAAAATTTGAAACAGCAGATTATTTTGCTGTTACCATATATTTCTGTTTCAAGTTCTTATAATATTAGCAAACCTGCTTGACTGTACTGTCTGCCCTCTTTCGCCAAAACCACCAACGACCTGACTTCTTTGGCATTTTTTCCTTTACCCAGGCCTCTTCTGTTGCCTATTAAACATAAAAAAATCAAAGTTATATCTTGAGGTTGTAGCCAATTTAAACTGAAAAAAAACAGGAAAAAGCTTACCTTTGGTAAATTCTTCTGAAATGCCTGCAGACTTAGTATCAATGGTGCAGCTAGTGTCCAGTTATAATACCTGGAAATAAAATTAAACTGTTTAATCACACTAAAAAAATAACATTTAAATTGTTTAGTTGTATTTGAAAATAAAGTTACAAACCTATTTCCTATTCTTACTACCAAGTTGGGGTTATCKATAATTGCTGGATTTTCTGCAAACTCGTGATATGTGATGATATGTTCCATGAATTTTTCTGTGACAAAGACAATAAAACAGAAAATCTTTATTTGTAGCATCTGACATTTCACTTATTAAATCTTTAAGGCTTCTATGACACAATAAAAAAGTAAATGTAATGAAAAATCTGATATTTTGTATGAAAAAACTTCCATCAACAATAAATGAGTGCCTTCTTAGGAAGCTAAAGCAGCAGGATAACTGTAGTGATACAACAGCACAAGTCTGTAATAAAAAAAATACTTCAGGATKAATTTCACCTTGCATACCTTTGGAAATTTCAGAATTTTCTGTAAGACCTCCACAAAGAGAAAGAGTAACATCAGGGAGGTCACTGGCTGAGTCAGAAAGACACTCWGTCCCACTGTCAGCTGCCACACTACCCACAGACTGWGGAGACTGTGAACCAGAGCSCATCTCTGAATCCATCCAATGCTTRGACGTTGCCTCGAACTCACTAATRCAGAAAAAAGAGAAAAAAATAAAATCATATATATACTACACAGCAAGTGAAGCAAATATGTGCTTTTATGTAATCAAACCTCTTAGGAAAATATCTTGCAGCTACATCAGGTTCAAGTACATTCAGGTCATCTAGATAGATATCTTCAGGTCCCTGGTGCTGACTCCTTTTTGGGACTCCTGCATTAAAAAAAWTATAACTTTTGAAACARTTTACCGAGTGATTACCAAACTAACAGCCACCTGATATATACCTTTCTTTTTAGAAGGTGAATCAGTCAGTTGACTGTTTGAAGGGGTGGAGGTCGTCACACTGGGTGTAAGGACATCYAGAGGCTCCGTGGGGGTTATGGGACTCGTGGAGGTTAAGGTGCTGACAGATGATAGTGAATTACCAGCTGTTACAGTGGTGATGGGAGTGCGTGGCTCAGGTTTGACTATTGTACACACTGAGGGAGTATTGTCTTCTTTTTCAGCCTCTCTTTCTGCTTCCATGGCCTCTGAGCTGAGGATGACACGGAAGTGGGTGCTCTCTGAAGGGGTGATGGTAACTTTTTTTAGTGGTTCTGGTTTCTCTTTCTTGGTGACCTAGATATTAAATAGAATTTGTTACCATAATTATCTCGTGCTGATAAGTCCCTTTAAATTTTACTGAGAAGAACTGTTACCCTAGTTGTTTCTGGAAACTCTCCCCAGGTCCACTGCATGTGGGACTCGGCTCTGAGCAAACTCTCTGAAGGACTCATCACAAGTTCTGAATCACTCTTTGGGGAAAAGGCCTGAGACAAGCCATGACTTTAAAAAAASAGAGAGAGAAAAACGCAATCAGCAAGGTAAATTTGTGTTTGTGTCTGCTACATTTTTGCTGATTGCTCTAAAATCAGATCAGTACATACCTTTCACCTGCTGGCCATTCAACATCAGACAATGGATAACCTTCAAGGCTAGGTCGAGCTGCAGGTAATTTGGGGTCAATGTCACGAATTGTGGAAATTGAAGGCGACCTAAAACAAGAAAAGAAAATAGAATTTAATAGATTCATAACTGAAAAAAAACCCCACTAAAAGTAACAGCAACAAGTTTTTGACTTGAAATTACCTCGAGAGAAGTGCAGCAGCTTCTTCATCAGAGCTCAGGTCCATCTCAAAGATTTCATCATTCTGCCCATTGTTAGAGATAGCAGCAGGTGTAGCAGCAACAGAGTTAGCGAAGGTGACTGACATTGGTGGGGTGAGCTCTTCTCTACGGGGGTCACCTTTGTGCTTCTTTCTTCGTTTTTTCTTCTTTTTTGTAGCTGTATTACTGGGGGCAGGAGGTTCAGGTGGGTCCTCGGGGTCAATAGGGTCATCATTTGGATCTTTTTGCGCCCTTTGTTCAACTTCTGAGATCCAGAATAGATGACTCTCTGTGGGAATTGGGGAAGTAACCAGGTGGGCAGGGACTATCTGCTAAAGCAAGACAGATGGATATGAATAATAAATGCTTAAGTGGAAACATTGAAGAGTAAATACAATGACATTCTGTAGGCAGTTGTTTATGTTGAAACAACCCCCCCCCCCCCCAAAAAAAAAAAGGTACCAATGCCTAAACTATTCCCCATGTTTTACAAACTACTACAGTCATCCCGATAAAATATAGTGATATTTATCATAAAGAGTCTAAATCAGTTTATTTTTATTTTCTAACTATGTGGTATTTGTTATGCTTACATTCTCCTCTTCAGTTTCCTGGACAAAAAAGGCTTCTCCATTGTCACCGAGCTTCATATGTAGATCGACAGGCTCTCCATTCACTTCGATGTCGATCTGGAAAATAAGGCAGAAGATGCAGGATGACACTTCTGAGCAAACATGGACGCTAAAATATCATTAAGCCTGCTAAGTTATAGCTTAATTTTTGGAAATAACAGATGGACATTCTGGAAGCAATATTAGAGTACATGTACAGTGGTCTGAATGTTCCTGGTCTATGAGTTTGGAGTAATAAGTGGTAATAAGTAGTAGCCTCTCTAAGAGCCATGCCAGAGGGAGTTTGTGACCACGGTTCTGTATTCTAAGTAGTTTAAGTAGTCTAAGTTTTGGTTTAATGTTATGTTAGCAACGACTATATCATGCAACATGGTGTAGTAAACAAATGGTTTTATATATATAAAACCCATTTACTTTTCTTCTCAATGTTTTAGAAACCCTAAGAATCTTGAATCTTCTAAGTTTCCATTGTGTAAATCCACGCAGTGTACTGAGGCTCATTCAGAAATTTAACACCAGAGGGGGAAAAAGGTAATGTCTGGCAGACTATAGAARGCTCTGACCCACAAATGCTTTGCAAACAGACACCATGTCATCAAGAACAACTTGAAACTCATGTCCATCAGAACAAGCTATTCTTTCCGCCTTGCATGTTATTTTTTATGTTGTAATTTTCCACATGTTCTACTTCAATCCAGGTGCAGTCTTTCTGCAACATTAATGTAGCTTCACCCCTTCACAATGGCTCTGGGGATCTTTTGTGGTGGTAGTGGCTGAGAATCTCAAAGCCCAATTAATAAAAGACCAAACAAATATGGGTCCTCTTCGTCCACTTAGTAAGAGGTCACCCTCGCTTGAGTGGCTGAGTTGTGCACGTCCAACCCCGTGATTGATTACAAGATTGCATAAAAAACTGGTGCATACAGACCCTCAAATTAGGACATAACTTTGACAATTTTAACCAAATTAGCTGTTGTAACTCATTAAAATTATTGAAAAATAAAACTAACTCTTTATGTGTAATATCGCCCAAGCTTAAAATAAAAACATTTTTGTTTACAATCCAAAGAAACTAGAAGGACAGACAGACTATGAATGGTATTTTTTCTGAAGGTTGGCTGGCAATCCCAACTGAATCTCAGCTGTCTTATTAAATATTTGCATCTCAGGAACAAACCAGAAACTAAGCAGAACCTTCATAAAAAAGCAGCAGCCATCCTAGATCTAATAATAGATTTTTGTGGACACATGTTAAACTGTTATACAACAGGCCCCTCCTTTTTTTTTCTTTAGTCAGTCTCCCAGTTTCTTCCTCCTCCCCCACACATCCAAGTTGTACGGGCTGTTGTCATAGAAACCATTCATTCATTCCTCTCCTCCAGGCTCATCAGCATTCCAGGTAGGTGGTTATACAGTGTCAGTGCACCACAGTTTGTTAGCTACTCTGGTTTACCATTATGCAAAACTGTTTTTCAGTAACTAAAACTTTATATAAAAAGCGGATTCCTCCCACAAACCCCAAATTAAATTTATATTTTCATGCACAACCTACAGCCATTGTTTTCCTACCAGTACTGGGGCATTTTAAGTCAAATTATCCTGCTGTTGCCTCCTAGCAATTAGGCCAAAGCAATACAGAAGCAGACTTTTTTCTCCACTCATGTGAGATGTGAGCACTAAAAATAACAGTCACCGTTCCAGAACCATGATTAAATAGCCTGTATCTCTAGGCAAGGATAAATATAGCAACACTATTACTGAAAGAGGGAAATAGAACATTACACCTACGTTCTGCAAACACTATTATAGAGTGTCTTCAGTGAGTCATAGTTTGTGATCTTATTGCTCTAACATTATTCACAAAAAAAAGTGGTATCAGGAAAGGGTAGTTGCATTGTAAGCTTGCATGACTACACCTCAGGGAAGATATTCATTAAGGATAAATTTCATTCACTAATTATGAAAGAACCAGTTTAGATCAATGAAAATGCACAGTTACGGTTTATGCGTTTGAGAGCACAAATGTTCATGCAAGTCAAGAATGAAAATTCCCAAGCCAGTACTGAGGAATGGAGAATTTCAGCCAAACTGAATATTACAACTATTCTTTGTTTGATAATTATTTATTGATTTTGGTGGAAAGAAAATGTTTTTTCTCCATTTTCATGTAAAAACAGGACTGCTCACACATCATTGCTGTACAATGTGGCTCTTATGCATGCCGTGTTAAAATTTTGAAATGATCATTTTGATATTTAATAGCTCAGCTAGTTTGCATTTTATTTTGATTCCTGTGTTCTAAAATATACTGCTCACAGAGGCACAATCTGCAATTGTATCATGTACAATAAATAAATAAATAAATAAATAAATAAATAAATAAACTTTAAAATCAACTTACCACTTTTTCTTTGGAGCGCAGTACACCCAGCTTGCCAAAGCGCACATGAAATGGTGAACACTGGTAAGTGCCATCTCTCTGGCGGACCACCACAACATCAATACAGCCTGACAAAGTGGCCTGATTGATGCCTTTGTACAGTTCTTTGACAGTTACTATAACCTGACCTGCCAGCTGTCCCACGTAGTTCATGGTGTCTGCCTGGAAGAAAAAAAGAAAAAATAATGTTAACAAAGTTCCTGTGTTTTTCAGTGCGGAGAATTGCTTTTTTATTGAGCTTGTGCAGTAATTCCCATTTCCATTTGCCCTGTAATGACTGTTTTATACGGACTTGTGCTGCCAGAGAGTCACTGTCATCCTATCCCTGGTCATTGTCCCACATGAGTGGCATCAGACAGAGAAGCAAATGTCTGGGCCTAAACAATGAGACAACCTGATACAGAGAAGCCTCTGCTCTGCTATCTGGAAGCAGCTGACTGTTTACATTACCAACTCTCAGCTAACCATGTCAACAACACTTGAGCCATATTCTCTTGGCAAAAATAACAAGGGCTTTCACAAAACATCATAAGASCTTTGGAATTGATATTTTGTTCGACTGTTCATTTTTTTACAGTTCACTAAAGCAAATAATTTATAGGCCAAGCCTGATTTTGCAAAAAAATCATACCAACTGTCATATTTTCTGGAAGCCACATTACTCAAGTTACTGCAAAGCATACTGTATAAACATTAACTTCACAAACATGGTTTTAGTTTGTTGGGGTCAGGGTCTAATTCACTGAGGTCAGTAAACACATCCCCCTGTTGAATTCATCACACTTGTGTAACTTGAAATGCTACTATCTCAMAATGACCTTTTGTTCTAAAATTTCACCATGAGAGCACTATCAGGAAATTCAGAGGGGTGGGAYGTAGGTTTACAGAATAATTTGTGCAAGGTTTGTGTTTACATGTTTAATCAGAAGATTTTTTTTCATTGTTTACTAGCAATCAAATAATTTGATTTTCCAGAGAAATAAAACAAGATTAAATCACATCAATATGTGAACATTTGTAATAAGACTGACTCAGTGGGGTGTCCTAATGTTTTTCACAATTGTAGCTGCCCCCAAATCTAAAGTTTTCACATCTGACTATCAGTATTTTAAGATATCTGTACAAGATGTTTCTTCTGAGCCAATAGCTGAGGGGCAGTCAAAGGTGTTTTCTTACATAGTAAATAATTAATGAGGTTTGTTTTAATGCTTGATACACAAGTGAGTGAGACAACATGTACTATGCGTTATCATGCGTGCTACAAAGATTTACTGCTCTTGCTTTTATGCTGATCCGTTGTTGTTTTTACGTACTCACTTAATTTTTGGGTCCATTCAAAAACATGTAACACAAAATATTAATCAAATAGATTCATCCATCGTTTAAAAAAAAAACATACACTTTGTGTCTTTTGCCCATCTCCACAACATTTTAGACATATGCTACTTTTCACCTCCATTTTTTCAAGAGCAGACTTATTGTTGAAAACCTCCTGCTGAAGTAATGGTGTTAGAAGAACACTCAGAAAAATTACAGACCATATTGGCTGCACATTTTTCTGAGCATCTTTGGTTTTCAGGTGTGAAAATATTATTTGAAAATGACAACAGCATTTTTTGATTACTGCCACACACAGTTGAGCAGACTGATGATATATAAAAGTTTAGTCTTACACAGTGTCAYTGTGACGTTGGGAGCGACTGAGGATTGAATGTTTTGATTTCAAAATTACATCTGCACCCTTATTTGTATTTTTGAGTGTGTGATACAAACGCACACAAAATCATTTAGTGCCATCAGATTAACACAAATGTGCACTGATGAAAAAAAGATATTGTTATTACAGACACTAAGCAAGAAACACGAGAAGCTACTTTCAGTTTCATGTTGACACAAATTAAAGCAGATTCATATGAAGTGGAACAACCACGGAGTTCAAAAAAACACATTTATAAAGAAGTGGAGAAATACTTCACAGATGTACAATTCTACACAAATAATTAGTTCAGTTTACACACGACAAATGTGCTTCACCTGTTTCCATCACCCGCCTTCCACCCCACTCTTCACCTACCAAAATAATATTGATTGAAGCTTAAAAAAAGACACCAAAGATTTAGATTCAGCAACAACACTAAGTCAAAGACCTCTGCAAACTAAACATTTAGACCTCCAGCATTTTACCTTAAACTGAGTAGGTAGAAAACCTGTTATTTGGGACTCACCAGGGACCAAGATGACCTCAAGGAGGAGGATTCATCCTGTTCACTGTTGTCTGTGTTGTCCTCTGTGTTGCTTCCCAGGAGCTCCCAGCTCCCCCATGATCTTTGTCTCTTCATCACAATAAGTGGAACACCAGGCCTTACTTTACCCACCTCAGGATACTTTACTGGGTCCAACCATTTCTGCCCTTGGATTTTGACTATAATGTATCCCTGCCATCCTGAATTCAAATTAAAATACGGACCCACCTTATCACCTTGGAAAAAACCATCCCAAGGGTAAATACAGATATGCTATCAGCAACAAGTGGCAGTTGTGTAAGGATGACATAAACTTTGCCATCCTTCTGTTTTTTTTTTCTGCTCTGAATGTGCACTTTTGCTCATCCACTTAGCTGACGGTACAGAAAGATGTCAGCCAATGGGAAAGCATCTTTACGATGGCAGCTTATGGCTGATAAGAGAAAGCTATGTCCTCTGAACAGCTTTTCAATGTTTTCCCCTGATAAGACTGAACCCACGGGGCACACACACCATAAAACAAGTAGTCCTCGTCTGCATGGTGTTCTTATACTGTAAGTTGCATGTACATTACAGTCTTTGYCGTGTGTGCTTGTTATTGTGCATGACTTATCAAAACAGGGAGAAGATAAGAGGTGAATGACACTGGGCTGCTGAAATCGACCTCTGATGTTTGCACTGGACTTGTTTTCAGTTACTGATCTGTGATCACTGAAGTCCCTGACATTCTGAGCACGTGATTACAAACCAGGAAAACTGTAAATACCTACAGCATTATCACCATAAGGATTACTGTATATAAGATCAGTGTAAGCTTTTTAAAACATTCCCAACCACCAGTAGAGAAATTGTGAATACTTCTTGGATTGCTGTTTCAAAAGTTAGGAGAAAACATGCTTTTAATGTTAAAAAGTTATCCTTAACTAACCATCCGTATTCCCCTGGCTGCTTTAGTGATGGCCTCAGAGAAAAATAATGCATGAGGCTCTTCCAAAACRGGCCTCAGCTCTGCTGTCCCATCTGCTCAGTCTTTTGTAAACAGAACCAAAGAAAACACCCAGAGTTGGGAACTGAGTTTGTTTTTCTTCCAGTGCTGAGCCCAGTTCTGACTGCACCAAGAGCCATACTAAGCAGGTGAAAACTTGTCTATTTAGCAAAATATCATGGGAAAGGATGATTATAGAAACTATAAGTGTACACAGTCACAAATACCCTAGCTATAACTGAACAACTAAAACATCAATCAGCAAGATCCTTTCACTAAAAACTTCRGCATGCCTGTTTTGTGGTATACTTTAATTTCACATAGTTATAGTTTTTATTATTGTTATCACTGGGAGTCATCCGGTGCACAACTGCATTGGCTTGGTGACAACAAAACATTAAAAAAAATCAGTCCTGTAACTG
>NW_013952592.1:587012-592902 GCF_001266775.1 Austrofundulus limnaeus
CAACACGAGGTTGTGTTACAAAGCTGAAAGCTACACAAAACTGCAAAATAAATCAGTCAGCTCATTATGTGGGTAACACAAATTCATTCTCAGGAAGGCACCGTTCATTTTTTCCACATTTGTGGTGCTACAAAACCATCATATTCATCAAAATGACAATTCCCCCGCGCCTTCACTGTATAGTGAAACTTCCTGGCAGTTGGGTGATTCACAAAGCAGAAATGGTCAAAGTCCAAACGTTTGGTCTGACATTAAAGGCCTCAACTGAAAGAAAATCCCTTCTTAAATGTTATGTCCATCTGTCTTAAACATGTATCTTACAGCTTGGAGATATAAATGTTTAATTCAATGGAAAATACCAGTTTGATAGTTACACGAGTTATATAATTTGTTATTGTTACTGCAGTATTGGACATGTGCTTCTAGTGTATTTAGCGTCAAATTCAACTAAATTATCATAGCCCACCCCCTAAAACTGCATTTAAATTATGGAGAAAAAAAAACCTGTTTCAATGCACAAGTTCAGTTCAAAGAGATAAAAAAAATTTCCATTAAGCACAACATTATCACTCACACAGGCTGATTGGTTTGAAGTCTTCCAGTCTGTACTTTTGGCAGATCTAACGATGATTAAGCCTCGCAATTCTGGCTAAAACATATTAAGACTGAATCAAATCACACACAGGTGGAAAAAAAATCACTTCATCGTGACAGTAGCGTCAACAGTTCGACAGCTATGATGGCGGAAATGTTAAAAGAGAAAAYGAAAACGAAATGAAAGCACTGCTAAGACCAGCAGCGTGTCAACAGAACCCATTCGAGTCAGAGTAATTGGAAAAACACCAGACAGATGAATGGGGGAAAGGGGGCTCGGCTAGCTCTGTGTGTCAGCTAGCTCGGTTTTCGATAAGGGCAAAACGATGAAACGTCAACAAGCAAGTCAGTCATTCAKCACTTCGCTTCCCCGAAGACTCAATACGTCCATTCAATACTGCGACCAAGTTTCCATTCCGTTTATGTTTGCCCCTTAGCTAACCCCACTGTGGCTAAAATGTTAGCCAGCTTGCATGCTAGCTAACATTAGCTAGTTGTAAATTTAGAGACGCACGTAAAAGCCCACGGATGGTTTCGACAGGTGGAAATAATCATTTAACTGACTCCTTACCTTTCGCTTACTTTTAGCAGAAAGCTGCCTAATGAAGTACGTATTTCAGCGAGTCCCCATAATTTAGTGAGTGAAACTCCTCTGAAGCCTCCTGACGTGTCCCTGCCTGGACCACCGTGACCGACTGGTGCGTGTGTGAGCGCGCGCGTGTAGCATGCAGGCTGCAGATGAAGCTGATGAGGGCGGAGAGCCGCTCGGTGGTGGAGCACTGAGTGGGCCGGTTTAAATGTTCACAATGGATGAATTCCTCCCACAGTATAAAATGACGAGTTAACATAAAAAATACGATTTAGGATTATTATCGATTTACTGTTACTTTGTCCCGAAAAGTCAAGTCTTGATTAGTCACGTGACATTGTTTCCATCATTAGAAAACTTCWAAACTTTACCACGATTTTTGATTTTTCTGTATTGTTTTCTAATTTTTTATTTATTTTATTTTTGTCATTTTGGAGTTTCATATTGAATTTGTTTTGGTCTTTTTCAGTTTGCTTTATGCTTCATGTTTAAAGAGCCTTACTCATTTAATTTTGACCACATTTTGTTTGTTTTGCAGTTTTATGTAGGCTAACCACTGTTTCATCTTGCATTTCTTTTTTTTTTTTGTTAGGTTTTTGCCTTGTTGCACATCTTTTTCTTATCTACATCTTATGAAGTTGATTTTGTGTATTTAAATATTGCATAATGTACACTCTGGGATACGATGAAAAAAAGTCAATGCTGTGTCTCAACTGTTAAATGCTGGGGTGACACATAAAAAGATGGAAAAAGGATCAAACAGCTTATTTATTTTCATTACATAGCTCTTTTGTTTATTCTGCATGCCTTATTTGCTAAATTTTATTGTTGAAATGATTTCATTGGGTGAAAGAAAACACAACAAAATTAGGTACAAATAAAATAAATTCTAAATGGAAAAGTAAGGACTTTATCTCCTGATGCATCTCAGTAATCCAGGTAAAAAATCAAAAAGAAAAAAATTGTAGAGGTCTTCTGGACGGGTTCCTCTCTAATGAAACGTTTCGTCTCTCCTCCAAGAGACTTCTTCAGTCTGAGAGTTTCAGGCAAAATTCAGGCTTTTAAGCCCTGCCTCCATGTGACTGATACTCACATCACATGGCTATCGTTGACACCTAATTAACACCTATTGTTAACAGGGGTGGAGTGATACTGGCAATAGCAGCACTGTAGGAGGGGGACAACTGAAAACGGAGGCCTCCACCTCTGTTTAATGATGGACGGTCTTTCTTCACAAAAATGGCTTCTTTTACTCCTCTCTCAAACCAACGTTCCTCTCTATCAAGAATGAGAACATCCTCATCTCTGAAAGAGTGACCGCTGGCCTGTAAATGAGTGAAAACTGCAGAGTTCTGGCCATTAGATGTAGCTCGTCTGTGTTGGGACATTCTTTTGAACAGTGGCTGCTTTGTTTCCCCGATGTATAACCGGTCGAAGTCCTCCTGGCACTTAACAGCATATACAACATTGCTCTGTTTGTGCCGGGGCACCGGATCTTTGGGGTGAACCAGCCTTTACCGTAATGTGTTTTGGGGTTTGAAAGCCACTGGGACATCATGTTTAGAAAATAAACGTCTCAGTTTCTCCGAAACACCCGCAACATACGGAATTCCGTAGATGTCCCCCTCCCACAGCGCTGCTATTGCCAGTATCACTCCACCCCCTGTTAACAATAGGTGTTAATTAGGTGTCAACGATAGCCATGTGATGTGAGTATCAGTCACATGGAGGCAGTGCTTAAAAGCCTGAATTTTGCCTGAAACTCTCAGACTGAAGAAGTCTCTTGGAGGAGAGACGAAACRTTTCATTAGAGAAGAACCCGTCCAGAAGACCTATACAATTTTTTTCTTTTTGATTTTTTAAAGGACTTTATCGCTTTGTTTGGGTTTTTTAGAGCAACAAATGAATGAAAAAAAGAGGATAATAAATCAGAAAACAACATTTATGCTTAAGCAATTAAATTTTAGAGCAAAAACAAGTTTTCTGATAAGACATTATTTAAAAAAATATGCACCAAACCACCTGCAGCTAAGGGGAACCCTGTTTAACTTGCTTTTGTTACCTATAGCCTGAAACTAAATACTACGAGGCAAAGCAGTTTCCGTTTATAGTACCTGAAATTCTACATTCACCTTTCTTTCAAGGGAATTTAACAGTGAAGCATGACACATGTTCTAAAGAAAAATACCAAAAAAAAAAATTCATACTAAAATTTTGCACTCAGCTTTAGACGCCATGTCTGAGACCTCATAAACTGTCACACCAGTCCTATTTTACACCACTGCTGTTTATTACTTCATCTACAAAACACTGGCACGACACACAGCTTACACACAGCAGGTTGTTTGCAATCTTGCCATTTTTTTTATAAATAATAAAATGTTGAACCTGTTAAATACTTGACATGCTAAGTTTCTCAAATATTCAGAATGCATTTAATGCTATTACTTATTCTTCCATGGTAGGAATCCCGAGTCCAAAGGTTAGCCAAATGTTATACTTTATTATGATAGGGAGACAGCAATTGTTCGCCTTCCAGCTGTTTTCAAAGCAAAGATTAATATTCAACTCGTACGGATGAACTGGTGAGACCACAAGAGACTGAACAAATGCCAAGAAACAAGAAGCACAAGTTATTCTTTCAACATCTAATTATGCTTTTGGTACTAACAATTTAAAGCTAAGCACAGCACATGAAAGAAGCAGGAGAATGCTGCTGTATTTAAGGTTTATTTAACTTCTTTATTGCAGGGTAAAATTCCCCCTTTTTTATTAAATCGACTGCTGTCATCTTTTAGTCTTTCTTCTCCTCTTTGCCCTCCTCTTCCTCAGGGTTGTACACGCTGACAGTGAACTCGCCAGCCTCCGTGCCGAACTTGTTCTTCACCACCAGCGCGTATTTGCCAGAGTCGGCCGTGGTGACGGCGGCGATGGTGATGCTGGCGAACTTGCCTTGCTCGAACTTGAGCTTGTAGCGCTCGTCGGATGTCAGCACCTTCTCGTTCTTCGTCCAGCTCACCTCGGGCACAGGCTCGCCCCACACGTTGCCGGTCAGGTTCAGGGACTGAGGAGGTGGGAAAAAAAGTAGGTGAGAGGAAGTCACAAATGAGATTTAAAAAAAAAGTAGAAGACACAGTGGAAGTGGGGATTGAGACATTGTAGCAGAGTAAAAATTTTATGTATTTACCTTGCCCTCCTGGATTGCTACCACATCTGGCAAGCCTCCAACAACACGAGCACGGTCTGAACAAGAAATACAGGAGTGARCCAAGGGTAAAAGCATTTACTTGTTAACAACACCGTAAATGAATCAATGTGAACGATTATCAGAAACTCTCTGTTGTAAATTCAATATTTAGTTTATAAAACCCCCTTTTTCATTACGAAATCCAGACTTTGTACGTATTCAAAGCCACATGAACCAGAATAAAAATAAAACTACGCCCAGAAAAGGCTGCATTATTTTTAAAAGGCTCCGTATCCAGGGAGAAACGGAAGAAACAACCACTTACTTCTCTCTGCGATTGCTGCCGCTCTGCGGAAAGAACAAGACAAGAGATTGTCAGGGGCATCTAAAAATGGTATCTTGGTTATTTATGTGTTATACAATGCCAGGAAATGTATTCTGACGGGCTCTGAAAGGGCGCACATAGAGCCTATTCTAGGTTTGTGACAACTTTTTTGCTATTTATGCATGTAAACATCCTCAAAGACAGAAATACAGAACTACGCAAATGAACAAAAATGTATTTGTTTACTTACTTGAGTCTCTGGAATTCTTCAAATGCCTCCTCCCAAACTGCATCAGAACAAATCAACGATTATAATTTGGGTAAACAAGTACAAAAACAGTAAAGTTCAGAGGATCTTGTTTTTAGTTAGCAGTCTTCTAACTATAAGTTTAATATCTTTTACCCACCTTTGCCAGTCAGTTCCAAGACCCTCTTCACACTCTCCTTGCCATCAAMGATATCCATGGTGTATTTGCCCTTGTCCTTCTCAGTGGGTTCATTGATCTTAAGCCAGAGTTGCTCCCCTGTGGAACCAGACTTAACTCTCTCTGAAGCAGCCATTTTGGCATCTCTGAAGAAATGGAGGGTGCAGAAATAAAGTGGGGTCAGGCTTTTGTTTTAGATCGAGCCAACTAAAGAAGAACGTTTCAAACTGGAACAGTAATCACAACCGATTACCAGTCCTGGGTTTTCTTTGCTGGATGGAAGTGTATATTGTTCTAAAGCCTATACTTGTCTGCATTGATGGTGCCTTTCCAGTGTATGTCATGAGCACCAATACACCCCTATACTACTAAAGAAGCAGGATTTTAAAGGGGCAATATCATGTAAAATCAACTTTTTTGAGTTTTATATCATGTTATAATGTTATACTCTCATAAAAAACATGCCCAAAGCCTTGGTCTGACTCATTCATGCATGTTTGAGAAATCCTGCAGTGTTTTTAGGCAGCCATGCTGAGGAGCAAAACGACAGGTGGGGACCAGAAATGCCCCTGGGACGTGTCTTTAAGCTGAACTTCCATATCATGGAGCATTCCTCACCAAACTCCACCCCACACACCCGCCCATGACTCCTGCAGGCTCTCGGGTGAAAAACCGTAAGTAAAACTTAAAATGTCTTCTGAGCTGAGCTCCTAACATTAGTTCTCACTCAGTGAAACTCTTTTCAGATTAAAAATACCTTTGAGGAAATG
>NW_013952592.1:593022-609227 GCF_001266775.1 Austrofundulus limnaeus
TTTAGAAGAGGAAGTGATGAGAAGATAAGTTTATTGTCTATTTAAACATAAAAACAGCATTTTAATAACAGCTAAAGTGACATAGATACTTTATTATGGTATAGTATTTAAATGTATGCCTGAGAAACACAGAATATCGGCCCTTTGAACTGAGTGCTAATAAAAAGCAGGATAGTACCTGTTCTTTTTAGTAGAAAGAACGTGGTGCCTGTGGTTTCCTAAAATATTTTCAAAATTTCATTTGAAAAGAAAAGTTTGTTTCTGTCTTTTTTAAAATGAGCTTACTTGTGAAGCCAACCAATGCGCAGGTTCTCGTCATAATATGTGACCGTGGAGTAGAGGACGATGCCACTTTCAGTACTCCTAACCTGGATTTCACTGGAGGAGTTGGCTTTAAGAGAAACAGAAATGGGGGTTTCGTTAACATCCGACGGAAATCAAAAATTGTAATATTATTCAATAATGTTTGAGAAATTTTTACGTAACGTTGTTTGTGCTCAAACGGGTTTATAACTCTGTTGTTCTTGAACACGTCTTGGTTATTTTGAATTCTGACTCACCGATAACTCTAAACAGCTCATTCATCACAGCTTGGTATCCTGGGGAAAACAAAGAGCGTTTTTAATTAACATGAAATGTATGAATTCCTCTTTGATTGAACATCAAAAGCACTTTAGTTCACTTTTCCATCTCATTTTCTGCTCACGAACTCAACCAGGGAGAAGTCACCTGCGTCTGTCAGATTGAAGGTGCTCCTATCTTTTCCTCTGTCGTCTCTCAGGAAGACCTCGTAAAAACCTGCGTCTTGCTTGGAGATCTAGGGCGCAGAGGAAAACGTCACATAAGTATCCTTAAGACAGTAATAAATTCCCTTCATTAAATGACGGCGACACAATCTCATTCTTGGGACAGTCGACAGACAACCGGAAAGCCAGACGGAGACCAATTAAACCGAAAAGTCAAGCTTTTCTCCAGCCCGTGATGCTGCAGGCGTTAAATTCGTGAAAGAACAGAGGACAACATGAAAAAGGTAAGACAAGGAGGACACATGGAGGCAACAGGAGTAAACTTATGGCAGAGTGATTATGTCCAGACTTTAGGTCTTGGCGGCAGGGAAACGTCCTTTGCAGATGGTTTTTTTCCTCCTCTTTGTTTCTTTTTCTCTTTCTCTTCCTTAATAACCCACTGTAAATTAGACAGATGGACTCAGGAAGGTTAAACCTTAAAAAGAAATCATTGATTGTGATTCATGCCTGTCAGAGAGGGATGGGTGGCAGCGTGGCATCTAGTCAAGATTTAAAATGAAAGCATAGCTGCATCACAATCGATTTTAGCTTTTTACCCTGAAGTATCCTCACAAAGTACAGCCTCCTTCTAATAGACTGACCTTTCCAATATTAAAGGTCAGCTCGCAATCCTTTTTCTCAATTTTCTTAGCGTCCTCATCATCCTCTGCAATCTCGTTGGAGTCCTTGGACCAAATGATCTCGGTCTCAGGTCTGATATTTCCAATCTATAAAAGAAAGGAGAGATTAAGTCGAGTCACCTGAATGATAATAGAAAAAGCTCTCTGTTTATTTACAGTTCCGTGTTACCTTGCATTTCAACAGCACATCACATTCTTGAGTAACACTAAAGCCAAGATACTCCACGAAATGAGGACCTGTAGAAAGCAAGCAGAACATAAATCAGAGAAACATGCTGATGTAATGAGCCTTAATGTGAYGGAGGTGAACTTCTTACCTTGTTTCCTGACCCATTCAGCCCGCTCAAACTCTGATTTCTTTTGAAGCGCCCTGAATTCTGAACAAGAAAACACGCTTTTTGAATATTAAACATGTTTTTTGTCTTGTAGCAAAAAGTCTAAAAATCTTTAGAAGGCAAGTACACACAAGTAATGGAAGATTTTCCACTGCTGCCCCTCAGTGGACATAAAATCAAACTGCAGAAAGGCTTTTCATGCAAGACAGCATCTACAGACGCCAGCTGAAACTCTATATTTATGCTGATGAATCTGAATATATCTTTAATAAAAAAAAGAAGCAAAGCTTGTAATTCAGATCTTACCATCCCCAATTAGCACCAGACTGGTTGTACCCTTAGCCTTGCCATCCACAAGGTTAAAGGTGAATGTTCCCTCATCGGTGACCTCTAATGAGTCCATAAACATCTCGATGATGCCGGTGGATTTATCAAACTTCATGGTGTATTTCTGGAAGCAGTGAAAGAAACAAACAAAACACAGATCATATCAGCAAGCTGTAAAGAGTCAAGTTATACCCGTGTCTGATTTTTGTACCTTTCCTTCCTGGATGATGACATCATTGAAGACGTACTCCACTTGGCAGGCAGAAGTGAATTTCTCCAGTTGGGTCCAGAATCGAACCCGGCCCTTCTCGAGCAGCTCCATGGCCATTTCATTCTTGAAGGGAATAACTAGAAAATACCAGGGTTATTCAAGCTTTTGTGGGGCTAAAAACATATATTTTGATTTTCAGATAAGCTATACACATCCGAGACATACAAAACTGGACATTGTCCTTTCCAAACATTGCATTTGATATTGGATTAAAAAGTTCTCGGAAGCATAATGTGTGCTGTGTTTTAATATTCACCAGGGAACTGGTGCTCGTGGCTGAGGTCCAAAAGACGCAAGAGACCTGTCAAAATATAAAAAAAGACAAAAAGACAAGGAAGGAAACAGGTGAATGGATAACAGCAATGAATGATCTGAGTCAATACCAGGTACGGCCCAGTGTATGATGAGATAAAMCAAGCAGCTGTTCAAACAGGATAACCCAGATGAGTTTAGACTGCCAACGCTGTGGGCTGACTCACCCTCCTCAGTGAGGGTGTAGCTGGAGGAAATGCCGTCTGTGTTGGTGACCACGCAGGAGAAGGTGCCCAGGTCCTCCAGKGAAGGACTGTTGAAGATAGCTCTGGATCTGCAGATGAGAGGGAAAAGAAAGCGTATTTGCGTTGTTCAAGTTGAACTCCTTCTAGGGGACAGTAAGAATACCTACTTGTTCCCTTTGCTGACAATAGTCAGGCGAGATGGGTCGGTGATCTCCAGGTAATCTTTGTACCAAACAAACTGTGAGCCTGCACTCATCTCAGAGCACTCAAACATCATAGAAATCACACCGTCGTCATCGACATCCACGTAAATCTCCTTGGTGCCTAAAAGCAAAATGAACACAAACAAGTAAATTACGAGTTTGACTGGGATGTCAGTCATTTTAAAAAAGCAGAACTTTGTAACGCGTGCCAAGAAAGTCAGTCGAGACGTTGATAAAGATAAACAGGAAAAAAAAACTCCTAAATATATTTTTCTTATTTTTCTAACTTGTGTAGGAACACAGTGCGACTGAATGCAAAAGTTACATAAGAATCCCACTCACCGGGGCGAGTCTGGGCCAGGATTGGACCCAAGATTGCTGAAGGTTTTCCAACTCCGACAAGATTCTGAGCGCGCACGCGGAAGACGTAGGATGTTCCAGCACTCAGCCCAGTCACCTGAATYAGTGCACGAGGAGTGCAGGAGTGGGCAGTTCGAAACAACACGGATGATAAATATTTCACACATGAGTCTAAATGTACTTAAATCTTTACCTTCATGAACTTGCTCTTGTTGCACTTCTCGTGTACAGCCTTCCAGCCTCCTTCCCCGGCAGAGGCTTCTTTGATGTCCAAGTAGTAGCCGTTGACGGGACTGCGGCCGCTGAATGCAGGGGGTTCCCACAGAACCACCACTGAGGTGTCGCGTACCTCCTGCACGTGAAGACCCACAGGAGGCCCTTTGGGGGTGAAAAGGATCATTTAATAAACTTTGGAAAAATGTTAGGTTCTTACTTAAAAGAGACATTTTTGCTTTTGAATCCTTCTTTTTCATATTCAAATCATTCATTTGGGGTCTATATGTGGACCTGCAATGGTTTGGTCTGAATTCCTCCTTATTGTAATGCCACAAGCCCCTCTATCACCCATTTTCTAAGGTGTGTCTCAGATCAACTCGCTTTTGAGGCTGTGTCTTTAAATCCAAACCCCGCCCCCTATATAGTGGC
Source organism: Austrofundulus limnaeus (assembly GCF_001266775.1). Classification (NCBI taxonomy): domain Eukaryota; kingdom Metazoa; phylum Chordata; class Actinopteri; order Cyprinodontiformes; family Rivulidae; genus Austrofundulus; species Austrofundulus limnaeus. The sequence goes on from NW_013952592.1 coordinate 597,087, forward strand.
GCAGAAACTTTTTATTTACAAATGAATTGCAAAGACTTGTCCATTCAGCCTTACATGTTGGAGCCAGAGTCTGACCCAGAGCCAGAGGAGAATGAAAATCACCAAACTGTAGTTGGTAAGTCCAGACCTTATTTGGCAATTTTGTCACAAATACCGTGAGGTTTTGTTCTGAAAACATAAAATATTACCCAAACAGAATATAAAGATATCTACGCAGCACCGGAAGACACTAAATTTGAATTTTCTGCACTCCTAGAGACTTCAAGTACACAACAAAATGCATTTAACGGCTAAAAAAAGTGTGTTGTGCATGATATTTCCCCTTTAAAAATAGAAAGATTCACAACATTTCAATATAGACTAAAGACCCAAAGCAAAAAATTGAAAAGCACTTTGTAAAATCTCTTCTGGGAAATATCAYMGCTTGTATTGCGCTMTTAACCCTCCTGCTGCTCTTGGGGATACTGAGTCATTTTGACCCAAGGGCTAAACTAAACTAAACAAGCTGAAATTGGAAGATGCACTTAAATGTCATGAAACAATTTAATAAGGATTAATTGTTCCCTCAGTTTTGCACGTTGTCACATCTTGTGTATTTCTTTCTCATACCTGGAACAGTAATGGTCCACTCTTTGCACTCCAGAGGTCGGCAGGGAAGAGAAGCTTTACTCACACCRGCCATGTTCATTGCACGCACTCGGAACTCATAGAAGACGTTTTCCTTCAGGTTCTCAGCCTAAATGAAAAAAAAAAACCTGATTATTCATAGCTTCTTGTCTAAACTATGACCAAAAGCTGCTGCCATTCACAGCAGTCTATGGTGAGGGGGAACGAGCCGACCTTATAGGAAGTCGTCGTCAGAGCTTTGTGATTCATTTCGTGCCATTTCCCAAAGACTTGTCCCTTCACGCTCCTGTAATCCACAAAATATCCCCTGATATCAGCTCCTCCGTTGTTTTCAGGCGCAGTCCAACCCACCACCATGTAGTCCTTGACAGCCTCCAGCAAGGTCACCCCGGTGGGTTCCCCAGGTACAGCTGTGCAGAGAGAACATAGGCGTCATTTAATGACAGTAAATTCTGACAATCTTAAACAGGTGGCCTGGCTTTAGCCAAGTATTGTTCAGATGTTTGTGGTGAATATATCGCTGATGTCATTATGGTTACAGGAGACACACCTGCAAGCTCTGCACACACAAATACTTACTCTCAAAGGCCAGAAAACTGGGTAACTTTCATGCCGGGCGAGGCTCTCCGTTGGATCATGCTTTCTTTTAAACATAGTTTCAGCCTTCAGCCTGGTCATGCATCAAGATGCGTCCCTGATGAGTCATCAAACAGCAAAACAGAACTCCGGCACGGTCAAGTTTAAGAGAAACGCTTATTACAACATTATCGGATTACATGTGTCAAACAATGATAAAAACAATAGAAAATAGATACATGATTGTTAGTTACGAACTATTTCATAAAACATCATGCAACATATTGCATTCAAGAAACTCAAACACACAATGACATATGTTAAAATCATAAAAACACACAGTACTTGTTGATAAGTTTGGGTTGGTAAGGTGGTAAAAGTAAAAAAAAAACCCACTGAGATAGGTGGTTATTTTAAACTATTTGGAAGGATTAAGTAATGCTGAGTTGATTGAGTGAATACGAATTGAATTTAAAAGCAGAAAAAGTGAACGTGGACACAACTTTTTCTTTCAAAGCAGGTACTCACAGATGGCAGCTTGTACGATCACAGCATCAGARCTGGCAGAGCTCTGGCTGTACCCAGCAGCATTTACTGCCTTCACCCTGAACACGTAGTTCAGCCCTGTGGAGAGGCCGTGGCAGACRAACCTGGAAGGAATCCATTGCAGATAGTTTGGATTTAATAAAAAATAAATGTCAGACAGGATAAACGGGAGACAATTCTGCCCTGAAGGAAGAACACTTGTGAAAAATTGGGTGTAACAACTTTACCCAACAGCACTTAGCATACACAAGTTTTATATTCTGTGCACATAGATAAAGTTGTTTAACTCATATTTAACAGACGATCTTAAGCATTTAAGATCATTTGTTGAAAATGAWGATTTGACCCCTGTAAGACCAATTWTTTTTTTTACATTTGTTAGGTTTTAAATTTTGCCTTCATTAAAAAGGGCCTTTTAAGCTCTTAAAACYGCCTACCTAGTCTGCTTGACAGGCTTGTTGTTGCAAGGCATCCAGACGTCAGTGCCCACCACACTGCATTCAATGTAGTAGCCAACCAATTGCTTGACGTCCTTTGAAGCAGCCCAGAAGACCACCACAGAGGTGTCGGTGTTCCTGGCGGCTACCGGATTGCCTGGAGGTGAGGGCAGGTCTGCAGGACAACCGAAACACAAAACCAATGAAAGGTCATTTAACAGGCAGTTGTGAAAATCGATTTTAGGTCAAATCCTTGGTTAACCGAAGCAGGGACCTTTGTGGAAAAGTACCGACACACCCGAAAGCCCCGCCCGCTCACCGAGTTTATCTCCGACGACGATTTCTCCGGTGGATTCAGAGGCCTCGCCCACGCCGGCAGAGTTGCAGCAGCGCACACGGAAGCTGTAGGATTTACCCTCGGCCAGGTCAAAAAGTGCGAAGCGTGGAGACTTGACTGGCATACCAGTGTTCACCCTCTGCCAGGTGTCTGTCCCCGAAATACACTATGGAAGAGAAATTAGGACAATAAATTAGATAAAAGCTTCACATTTCAGTAATCGAACTAACCCTTTTTTTCCTCCGCTGTTTTTCTTTTATGGAGTAATTTAGTAAGATGATTAAAAAATMCTCAGTGCTGTCAAACACTGAACATCTGTCTGCATTTACAGACTTTTGTGAAACATTGCAATAATTAACACTAATCTACAGAATAGCATACTTATCAACTAATCTAAAATGATTAAAATAAAATAAAGATTAAAGAAAAAAACATCTTTATAGGTAAAATATTTTTTAACAACTGAGGTCTGCATTTCTCCTGACCTTCTCAATGTAATACATGACGCCTTCATGACCCCTCTGCACYGGGGGCTTCCAGGCCAGCACCACATAGCTCTTGGTCGCCTCAGTTACAATGACATCCGTCGGCTCTCCAGGAACAACACCCACTGAGGGAGGAAGAGACAAACACTTATCTAACCCAAAATTAATTATTTAGGTTTCAAAAGTTTACAAAAATAACGACTTTGCTAAAAATTAATTGTTTGATTATCCTTTCTTTTACCCAATATCAATAAATAAAACAGCAAAASTCCTCTAACCAGTGGGGTCTTCCTCTGTGAACTTGATCATCCCAGTCCATGGCGCTGAGGGCCCAGCTGGTGGTAAAAAAWWWAAAATWAAAATWAAAAATCAAACGTAAAACATTTGAGTTGTTTGTTTGTGTTGACGTGYTTCAGCAGGTTTCCAACTCTTACCTTTGAGTCGAGCTCTGTCAGATGGATCCATGGCGACCACAGCTTCAGAGATGCGGGATGGACGGCTGACGCCCGCGTTGTTCAAGGCGCGCACCCTGAAGTAGTAAGAGCGCCCCTCCACCAGTCCTGTCACAGGGAAGCGGGCGTATTTCACTGGAGCATCATTACACTGAGCCCAGTGATGAGTGCCCACCTCACACCTGCAAACATCAAGCACATTTAACCTGAATGTTGAATATTTGGATGACAGTTCATTTGTTTTATACTATGGCTTGACATATATTCATGTTTTTTTTATTATTTTTTATTGATTTACAGTCAACTTCAAAAAGATACCATACATACAGTACATTATGTATTCACAAAATACAAAAAGAAAATAAAAACAACAACAATCAAAAACTAAGCAGAGAATAATAAAAAGCAAAAATCTTTAATCAAAACAAATGATCCAAAATATAACAAAAATTAAATACTCATGTTTGTTGCAGAAAAAATGCCCCTTATTTTTATATTTTCATGTAAATATTTTCAGCAAGTTTTGATAAAATTTGGCAAAAAAATTTGCCCAGTGCATGATATTTTTCTAAAAGACAGACATTTGTATGCATGCTTTTGTCGCAGGATGATGGCTCTGCTAACGCTGCTAATGCTGCTAATGCTGCTAACGCTGCTGAAGATGGCCTTTAAAACTGAAACTCAAAATCGGTTCATTGAAAACAATATGGTCCCTGTGGTCCGTAAGTTTGAAGTGCAGCTCTGACACTGACTGCAACYACACGTTTGATGTCTTGTAGGGAAGCGTTAGCAGTGTTAGCAACGTTAGCAGCATTAGCAGTTGCTATTGTCTCAGGATGATGACATCCTAACAAGAGCAGAGCACCAATGGCAAAGTCTGCTTTCCTTTCCAAAATACTTAAATGTAAACTTCAACATTTAGGATTTAACTTTAACCTTTAGAAAGATTTAGGATTTAATAAGAAAAGTGAACAATAAAATGTTAGTGGAAAAATGTTTAACTAGGRTTTTACACTCWGRAAGTGAGCTAAATAATGAAAATGTGTTTTTWAAATAATTTTAGTTTACACTTCTCCCCCACAATGTGCACACTCAAACATGGATAAAGGTCAAATCCTATGCATTTTACCTTTCTTATGTTATGTAAGCAGATGTATCTGTTTTCTGACCAACCTGTCGATGTAGTACCCCAGGATGGAGCTGCTGCCCTCCACTGCTGGCTGCTTCCAGGTGACCACCACATAGTCCTTGTTAATATCATGGCAGCGCACATCCAGKGGGGCCACGGGAACCCCCTCCACCTCCACATCAGCATCTGTGAGGTCCAAACAGACATTTCGAAGAAAGCACGCACATAACCGAATGGTGCTGTTTTTAAACTCGACAGATCTCAGTTACACACTCAGGTTTCWTCGTCTGACCCACTTACTGCATGACTTAGGAGCACAGTTTGAGATACATGACTTTTTATTATACAGTAAAATAGGAGTTTGATTGAAACAAAAAAAAAAAACCACTTACTAGCTCCTGCATGCAGATAGAAATAGACAAACAATGACTCAGAGGAAACTACTTTACACTGACTGCTGTGTCACTTATRGATGCAGCAGAAATAAACAGGGCCACCTTTATCCTGCTTTAGTTTGAGTTAGACGCCATACAGCCTCTCATAATGATAACCTTCTAAWTCAAACTAGCTAAACAGAAAATTTAACTTTTATGGATTCATTTTGATGTGAAATCACCCATCAATGATTTTCAACCCTTTACCTCTGACAAACACGTAGGCTGAGTGGGTGTCGAAGCCAGACTTTGTGTTGATGCGCAGAGTGTACATGCCCTCGTCTTCCTTGTTGAGGTGGGTCAGAGTGAGAACGGCCCGCTCCCCAGACCAGTGGGTGTGCACCCATTTAGAGGGCTTCAAGGGGACAGCTGATGAAATRAATCAATAATACCAGAATCAGGATTAAATAYAAGTTTGAACCTAACTTGAAAGACGAATGCACCAGTGTTCAGTTTATTTTCCTCCTTACAGTTTCTGTACCACACGACTTCAGGCTGGTATTTTTTCACCGTGGGATAGATGATGACCGTGCAGCCCAGACTCAAAGTTTCCCCTTCACGGCCAAAAGCCACATCAAATTCATCAATGATGGTTGTAAGGAAGGTGACGCCGTGCTCAGGACAAAAACCATCTGAGGACAAAGAGAAAATGGTAACTTTTTTGGCCAAGAAATGTATTCAACTTTATTTGTTTTCAGTCTTTACAGCTCTGTCTGGTCTAAGCTATTACTGTAAAGACATGCTCTTATTTGGGAAACTATTTAGACCCTCCCAAAATTTCAAATGCTAAATTAAAACAATGAATTCTGCAATTGTGTTTCTTTTTTCACTTTAAGATGAACATAAATGGACAGGTCATATAAAAAGCATCTCACGTGGCTTAGGATCAAATAAACCTGGTTCTGGACCATCTTGGAACCCTGTAGGGGAAAAAAAAATAATAATCTTGATTGAGACAAATATTTTACGTAAATTAAAATAACAATTTAATTTCACTCCTGAAAAAGAGTTGGACTCTGCAGAGTTTATAAAGACCCTCAACTTTCCCACTATGATTTTTGCATTGAAGGAAACAGGAAAGATGAAACCTACTTTTGACAACAACGGTGGCAGCTGAAGAAGCTTCTCCTTTCACATTGAGGGCGGACACGTAATACTGAGCAGTGTCCAAGAAATCGCAGCTACCAAACAAAAGCAAACAGGCAATAAATCGTCTGCAACACTTTTTAATCCTTTCAGCGTGCTGCAGGAGACTGAACACTTTCTGGGYTGTTAGTTTCAGCAGTGTGTGTGTGTGTGTGTGTGTGTGTATGTGTGTGTGTGTGCGGTGAATGATTACCTACTTCTTGATCTCCAGGGAGTGCATGTTGTAACAGCTTTCAGCCGTGTACTTCTCGGGGTGGGCCTTGGCATCAATGAGCACATTGTTCTTGTACCTTGAAAACAGAAGGTAGAATTAAAATTTACAACCTCACTATTCCAGCAAAGTTGGGATGTTGTGTAAAACATTAGAAAAAGTAAAAACAGAAACACTGATTTGAAAATCCTTTTCAACCTATATTCAACTGAWTACACTACAAAAACAAGATATTTCACGTTCAAACGGATAAACTTTATTGTTCTTTTTGCAAATGTTCACTCATTTTGAATTTGCCTGCAACACCTTCTAAAAAACGCTGGCACAGGGGCAACAAAAGACTGTGAAAGTTGAGGAATGCCCTAAAAACACTTGCTTGGAACATCTTAGATTAATAGGAAACAGGTGGGTGTCATGATTGGTATAGTGAACATCCCCGAAAGGCTCAGTCATTTGCGAGCGAGGATGGGGCGAGGCTCACCACTTTCTGTGTGAGCAAATAGTCCAACAGTTTAAGAACAATGTTTCTCAATGTACAGCTGCACTGTTTTCACCAACCTTATAGTTATTATCAGAAGCTGCTAAAAGGTGACACGATAACACAATACCTTTGATGATGATGTTTCTGTGTGCATGTGTTCATTTGTGCTACCAAACGATCWCATGAAACAGGACGTTTTAATGAAACTTTGCTGGAAATAACTTATATAACCCTGCCTGACTGCTAAGTTCACACTGCCTTGACCTATTCCTAGTCTGTATCTCYCTGATAACTGCTAMATTTGTATAATCTGTTCTCATGATTCTTAAGATGCCATTTGTTGTCTAAGGACCTTGCTCTCATTTCATATTRCCTGTATAACTTGTATTCCTATTATTGGTCATTCGATCCAGTTGTCTAACTTGTAATATTGTTTTTATTCAAGGTATTACATGTTTATTTTCTTTGCAAAAACAAGACTTGTAATAMAGGCAGGCCTGAACTCAGGCAAAAGAATTGAACAGTCCTCTCTCCATGCAGCATTGCACATGAACTGAATTTACCCCAAACCCTCTGGACGTCAACAACGGAATCCAACAGTCCAGTACTCAAATATTTACCAGAAACATTAACGTTGGAGCCACAGTACTTAGAAAATAATAATAAAAAATTATTTAATGAATGTCAACTTGGAGCTTTCACAGCAAAGGAAATGTTTTCTCAAAAAAAGAAAGGTTTAGCAGCGCAAGGCTCCAGTAGCAAGAACACTGGTCCTCCACACCACAGGAATGATTAATTAATTTACAGTTACTGCACTTTTAAAACTACTGGAAGATGAGCCAAGTGTCAGGGGAGGGGAGTTTAGTCGACTTCTTCCATGCGTGAAGCGTCCTCGTCACCCTCCAGGGGAGGCATCTCCTCTGGGACGGATGTGGAGGCGGCCTCTTCTGTTGGAACGTCGTCGTCGTCGATGCCCAGCCCCAGCTTSATCATTCTGTAGATGCGGTTGGAGTGGGTCAGTGGATCGTTCAGGGAGAAGCCCGAGGACAGCAGGGCCGTCTCAAACAGCAGCACCACCAGGTCTTTGACAGCTTTGTCGTTTTTATCAGCTTCAGCCTTCTGCCRTAGTGTCTCCATGATGGGGTGGTCAGGATTGATCTCCAGGTGCTTCTTGGCCATCATGTAACCCATGGTGGAGTTGTCCCTCAGCGCCTGGGCCTTCATGATCCTCTCCATGTTGGCCGTCCAGCCGTAGGTGCTCGTCACGATACAGCAGGGAGAGGACACCAGCCTGCTGGACACGGTCGCCTTTTCTACTTTTTTGTCAAGGATCTCCTTCATGAGCTTGCAGAGGTTCTCGTATTTGGCCTTGTCTTCCTCCATCTTTTTCTTCTCCTCCTCGTCTTCTGGCAGCTCAAGGCCCTCTTTGGTGACAGAGACCAGGGTCTTACCRTCAAACTCCTTCAGCTGCTGGATGCAGTACTCGTCGATGGGCTCGGTCATGTACAGCACCTCGAAGCCACGATTGCRGACACGCTCGACGAAGGCAGAGTTGGCCTCCTGGTCCTTGCTCTCACCAGTAATGTAATAGATGGACTTCAGGTTTTCCTTCATGTGGGTCAGGTACTCTGTCAAAAAGGTGGTCTCGTCTCCAGACTGGGAGCTGTGGTAGCGAAGCAGTTCTGACAGCTTCTTGCGGTTTTGAGAGTCTTCGTGGATGCCCAGCTTAATGTTCTTTGAGAACCCCTCGTAGAACTTCTTGTAGTTGTCTTTGTCCTCAGCCAGTTCTGCAAACAGCTCCAAACACTTCTTGATGATGTTTTTGCGGATGACCTTCAGGATYTTGCTCTGCTGTRGCATTTCTCTGGAGATGTTGAGGGGCAGGTCTTCTGAGCCCACGACGCCRCRGATGAAGTTCAGGTACTCTGRGATGAGCTCCTAGCAGTTGTCCATGATGAAGACTCTCCTGACGTAAAGCTTGATGGTGTTCTTCTTCTTCTTGTTCTCAAACAGATCAAAAGGTGCGTGGCGAGGAATGAAGAGCATGGGCCCTGAACTCCAGCTGACCTTCCACTGAGAAGTGCTTKTATTACTGTGATAGGCTGATCACGGACTCCACCCGGAAGTATTTATATGCATTTCTTGTCTGTTGCTAGTGCAGTAGCTACGTGGTCGGACCTCTGATTCGGTCCTGTCCGCTTTGCTGCTCATTTCTCTTGCAATTGCAACCTTTTATTAAATCATCTGACGACCAAACCGTGCTGTGCATCTTTCTTTTATTCACGTTTCTGCCTTAGTGGACTCACCAGGCAATCCTTGGTTTAGGCCATCCAGCCACGGTGCAGTGCAGCCTCACCGTCTTGCCCTCCCATATGGTCTGCCCACGAGGCTTGACAATAAACTCTGGAGGGTGAGTCAGTCTGTCAGGGTTCATTTTCTTACGAAACTCTGACCACTCCTCCATCTATAAGTAGACCCAGAGAGAATGGGAGTTACACGGCAGATCTTTTACAAATGAGTTCATTAAATCGACCTCTTAAAAAGAACTTACCGTCCTGTCCACCTGCAGGCGCTCTGCAGATTCCCTGACATGCTTTGTTCTCGTTTTCTTCTCCACTCGAACCTCCAAAGCCTCCCTGGCCTCCCTGACGAACAGGTTCCTCATGGCCACATAGTTAATCCCTTCCTCTGTAACATCATCCTCCTGCGCCTCCATCAGGCCCCGGACCACGTCGTGGCTTAAATGAAACAAAAACACACGATGTGAGCGGTGCATTCAGGGTCGACAGCTACAATGAAAGCAGCCCCGAGTCCAACAGAAGCTCACTCACTTGGCTCTGAAAACAGGCACGACGTAGCCAATGACTTCTTTGTCCTTGTCCATTGCCAGGTAGGTGCGTTTGGCTTTTTTGGGTAGTGGGCTCAGTTTCAACACCTCCTGCCCCTTCTCTGTTTTCACAGAGGTCTTCACGCTTAAATATAAAACACATCAGTCAAATGAAACAATAAGTCCCAGTTCTATTAACTGTTACTGTGTTTTTAAAGTGCCTGTGACATSCAYATCCTTCAAATCAAAATGTCAATGAAAACATTTTATATTTAGGAAACTTGGTATGATACACCTGGTTTTACTCATTTTGTCACATAAATGGCATATTTTCTTCTGAACTTAGCTCAGATAAACTGAAACAGGAAGTGACATCAAAGGGGAAGTCTTTAAGAAAAGGAACTTCCTGGTCTTTGTTTATTGAAACAATATTATTTGAACTCTGACTCTTCTTCATCTCTGACAGTGACTCAAAATAATCTAAAGAAATGTCAGATTCTTCTCTACAGTCTGTGTTTTTAGCTGTTGTGGAAATGCTCTGTTCACATGCAGACATTCACCTTTGACATCACTTCCTGTTACTTCACAGGCAAATATCTCAACAACTGTTCATCTCAGCAGTGCAGTTTATTTTTTATTATGCTATAAATGTTATCTTTCCAAAAATGCATTTATTTTCTTTTCTAAGAAAATTTAATGCTACAGGCACTTTAAATAACAGTAGAGTTAAAAGGATGCTGATAGTCTGGGAAAACAAAGGAATGATAAAAAAAGTAACAAAACAAACTACTTCATCTTTTTTATGAAACAAAGATGAAAAATGAAAACTCCTGCAGAATGTATTCAATGTATTCCAAAATAATAACATGAACCATACTAGGTATAAGCCTTTAAATCATTGTGTGGGTTACATAAAGCCATATTCCATTTATTTTCCAGTCTTAGAAGATGACGCTTTTATGTCCACCCTCTACTACTCCATGATTCACTCTCAGACTTTATTTCCGTAAGCAAGGTTTATAAATAAAACATAATCTCACGGATATATGTAGAAGAGAAAGTCCATTTTAAAGCCTGTCTTTCACTTTTAACCTGCCCTCCTGTATTTACGTATGTGACCTGAAAAGTGGAAAACCGTAGCTTTGGTGAACTCTTCCCGAGTGGTACAGGAGGATCAYGGTAATGAAAGAAGCTCAACGTGCTGCACAGACGTACTCATGGAGAAAGTGTCAAAAAGTGACTTCCCCTGCTGATTCACCTGGTGCATGAAGCAAAGAGTCAAAGGAATAAAAAGTTTTTCTGTCGGGGAAAAAGAATTTAGTTCTTAAAGACTATAATGGCGACAGATTTGTGAGGCAATCTGATTTTCATACTCAAGGTGTCGCTGCAAAACGTCCAAACACTAACAAGTAATGTGCACTGGGTSGGACTTTACACTATTAACCTTCTAGAGAATCAGTTTTCTGACTCCCATAAGTGTATTTACAGTTGGCCTGATGGCAGTGCCTCATGTCGGGCATACAGAAATAGCTCTGCTGCCTATGAATACATCTGGAAGTGCTCCACTGCAGCTGATATTCTTTCCTTGACCCCATTTAGAGAACCTCTCTGCATCCAACATGTGCATTAAACACAACAGCTTAAAAGAAGCTCTTACTGTGTAACAAGGCTACAAATGTTTTCGACACAATGAAGCATCTACAACTCACAGGATCTATGCTAAACAACTCGTTTACATCTTAAACCCACATCTATTATCAGATTAGATTAGCAATAATAATGATTTTGGCACAACTTTTTCAAGACAAGTCGAACTGYATAAAATCTATGCAAAATGACAAAACTGTTGAACATTACTAATCAATAAATACCATTAGAGCCTTTTTCACTACAGAAACCATGTGTGTGTTAATCAAATACCAAATTTGGTATAGTTTCTAAAAGCAAATCATTGYTGAAAAGATTTAGAACATCCCTGTTAAACTTTAACATAGTTAATTTAAGAAGCATTTRGTTTAAACACAGAAAAAGTTAATTTATAATTTTAACCATTCTGGTTCATTTGGACCAGAACATCCAGCCATAAGAACAATTTTTTCCACTCTGCCGTCAGACTCTTGAACATTTAGAATCACGTCACTTTATAACTCTGCCTTGGCCACTTTATCACTGGTTTTTAAACTGCACAACCCTGATTATATTGTTTTTCTGATCACTTTATCATTGGATCTAATTGCACCACTCTAACTATATGGTTTTCTCTTATTACTGTATTGAACTGGTGGTGTACATATGTTTTATATATTTTATTCAATTTGTCCTTTATCCTTTGTATTTAATTTGTTTGTTATATTGGTACCACTTTACAATAAGACTCCCTTTAGAAATGGCTTATAAATGGTTTATAGATAAGTTATTAATTCATCTACAAACCCTTTATAAATCATTAATAA
>NW_013952592.1:610409-611898 GCF_001266775.1 Austrofundulus limnaeus
GAATTAACACAAAAAGTGTAAAAGCTCCAAATACTAAGAGTCAAAGCCCACTTTTCCAAATCAAGCGGAAWGTTTTGATTATTTAAATCACATGAGGAAGTCATTTAATTAAAATTTTAAAAAGTATGAAACAAACAAATAASAGGGAAGCATTTATTGTGTGAATACTGACTCAGCATTCAAACTATCAGCTTTGGATGAAAACATGAATTAAACTATGTTACTTTCTGCAGCTCCTGAACACATTTCTTYCACATCAAAGTGATAAAAAATGTCTAGCTGTTCTGAAATGAAGGAAAATGTCAGGCTACACTGGCTTGGCTCCTGTTCTCTTACCGCTGGCTGCTGGTCTTGAGGCTCTTGTGGGTCTCGAGGCTCTTGTGGGTCTCGAGGCTCTTGTGGGTCTCGAGGCTCTTGTGGGTCTCGAGGCTCTTGTGGGTCTCGAGGCTCTTGTGGGTCTCGAGGCTCTTGTGGGTCTTGTGGGTGGAGAACGACTGCTTGCTAACAGATGACCTGCTGCTCAGGTAGTAGCTGCTCTCAAAGTGCTGCCGTTTCTCCTGCTGTTCGTGCAGCTGCTGCGCCTCCAGCTGCTGATACAGCTGCTGTGTCTGCGTCACTGATCCTGACATCCTGAGGGCCACTCCACCCGTTTACAATGGCTGCCCTTTACCTGATACCAGCTCTGYAAATCAATCTCACTGTTATTATCATGGATGGGTTAGTTCCCTAATTAGATTTTAGGAGAAATGGTTTAGGGAATTAGTGGCTCCTTAAACAAGCTTTCTTGATTAAAACTGTTGTTATTAATGTTACGTTTTTTTGAAGCTTGAGAGTTAGCATAGCCTGAAATCTACCTCTACAGTGTCAAACAAAACAGCAGAATTAATTGTGATAGTTGTTATTTTTAAATACTCAATATTGTTGTTTTGGGATAGAATGTTAAAATAAATGGAAAAACTAAAGTAAAATTTAAAGCTTTGCGATTTTACAATAAATGAGACTGGCTTCTTAAAAAAGGTAAAAATGTCTTCAGGTAATTAGTTTTTTCATCTTGCTATTTAAATGATTATTGACTTCTTATTTATTTATTTGTCATATAAAATATCAGATGATGGAAGCACATTTCCACCAAAAATTACAAAAAAATGTTTTGGTTTTTCTGCTTAAAGATWCAGAAAACAAACACAAAACAAGGACAGACTAGTAAATGACTCAACAAGTTACAGACCTAGAGGTTAAAAAAAGTTTTAAAAAAGGTGTAAATAAGGGCAATAGATAAAATTTCAGCAAATAAAATGGTAATACACAAAAAGTTAAATAAAAATTATATTGATCTGTCCTAAGTATCTATAAAATAACTTGGATAAATGTGAAATATAAATGATATAAACTGTCCAAACATGTTGAATGAACTAAAGCAGTGTTTCCCAAAGTTGGGGTCGGGACCTAAAGTGGGGTCCCAAAACTTCAAGGTGGGGTCCTGAAAAGG
>NW_013952592.1:612401-618423 GCF_001266775.1 Austrofundulus limnaeus
GTTATTAACAAAGTTCGTGTACTCAGACCAGTAATATTTGGGGTCACAGTTTTTGCCATGAATATTTTGTGGGAGAAGATAAAAGGTTTGGGAACGTCTGAACTAAAGAAAAATATAAAAACAATGAAAACATCCAATGTGACCAGAGACACGTCAATCAATTACACTGGACATAATTCAACACAAAATATAAAAAATAGTCTAAGGCTGACACCTCAACCAGAAGAAAAAAATTTATGAAATAATAGGACCAAAAATGTGTAAATTGTAGTACAATGTACTACATACAAAGTTGAAGTGACAATGTCAAAGCATAACTTTTTTAGCACTGAAACATTTTGTGTGTCAGTGCGATGTATARTATTCACACTAGATTTGTAATATTTTGGACAAGTAAACTAGAAAAAAATTTGAATTTCTAAGTTGCTGTTCAAATCCAATATGGAGTTAATCATCCAAACCTGTTTGAGACAGTTGGGTTGAAAAAAAAAATGCAGCTCAACAGGAAAGTCTCAGCATATCAGAGATTACAKCTGCAGCTCTGCAGCAGTTTGAGACCAAACACAAACTACAGCAGCAGTGGAAGTTTCTAAAGGCCACAAATAAAACCACATGATGAGCAAAAAACAACAGATCATTTTAGAAATTTGTTATAGATTAATAGATTATTATGATAGATTAGAAGTAATACATGCAGTCTAATCTACAAGTACACTATGTTAAAATAATACCTTGTTAGTTTAAGAGACATCAATGAATGAAATGTTACATATTTAAACAAAAAACAATAGAAAAAGAAGGCCTCAAGACATAAACTAGTGGAACATTTCCTCATTAAAGCATGAACTTAAATAACAATAAAAAACGAGTGTTTCTACGCGTTACTCACCACAAATTTGAAATATTCCAATCCACAGCGAGTAAAAATGTGTGTTATTGCGAAAGCAAGTTCAGATCCAGGCAAAGCAGCAGGGTGAGGGCCAGTGGACAGGACAGAAGTCCACAGAACAAAAATAAGGCTGCCACTCGGCAGAACGCACAAGACACCGTCAGGACCTTTTAAGGCGAGGGCAGCTTTAAATTTAGACCACGAGAAGGACCTCAGGAGCTGCTGGGCCTGCCGCTCAGCTGCGCGCTGTCTGCACTAAAGTTGGGTCACTTTCATTACTGTCAGAGTCTCAGCAATATGTAAAACTCTGGTTTTTTATTTACATATTTTTCCACTTTGAACACAGTTCCAAGCGTTAGAGACTTGTAGTTAATTCGCACGTAATTCTTTACTTGGACTAATTTATTTCGTGCTGCGAATGATTTTCATTAAACGCGCTGCGCTGTGATGCTGCCACCTAGTGGTGGTAARTCTTTATTACACAATTTGTCGAGTTGAGAAGAAGATTTCATTTAAACCAGGCGATCTTAGTAAATATAAATTGCACTTATACCTCATTAAATCACCATTTATGTTATATGTTTTACAAATAAAATATGTGAAATAAAAATAAAAACAAAATAAGTACCGCCCTATAAATATGGAATATTCCAGGTTGTTGGGTTTCTTCCTGCTCCACTCTGATTGGTCGGTTTSTCCTTCGTCATCCTCCGGATGTGTCGGCGATAGCTTTCTGTTCGCCTTTACGTTTATATATTTTTATTCTTCAGCAGGTGGGTCAATGTTTCATCTATTTTGTTCCGCCTAAACCTTGATAACTGGAGAACCCGCACGTTTTACGTGTTTTAAATCGTTGTGAATTCATCTTAGCTAACATGCTAAAGCTAGCTTGTTATGTAGGTCAAGAATCGATGTGATAAATAAAACGGGTTGATTGGGTTCTATGCTCTGTTGTTGTACTGGAGCTTAATTACAGACCAGATTGTTGTGGTTTATATATCAGCACTGAAAGAGACACTAAGGTTTACCCAGTTTAATGTTGTAAGAATTACCATTAGCAAAATTTACAGCAGTATAACATTTTTTCTGCATGTTAAATCATATGATCATTTAACTTTTTGAAATTGCAAAATTAATGTGACTAAATAAAACGACAACAGAAGAAACAGCTATGAATCAATAAGTGATAACGTGCAATATAAAAACAAGTAATTGTGTTAGATTATAAGACAAAGCAATTTAAAATAAGTAAACAAAGTGATCTTTTTATAGCAATGTGTGCATCTGACAAGTATGTTTGTTTAGCATTAGTGTTTTTTGTAATTAGGCTGGAATAACAGCTTTCAAGCCATTGTTCAATCAACCCATCTACCTGGTTGCACTGTCATTTCTTAATCCTTAAATATAAACAAACTGAATGTGTAGGTTCCGTTGCTTGGCTCGATCYTAATGTCATTTGGCTTCCAGGACAAAAACGCCATCATGTCGAGTAAAAAGGCCAAGGGGAAGAACACCAAGAAGCGTCCCCAGCGCGCCACCTCCAACGTGTTCGCTATGTTCGATCAGTCTCAAATCCAGGAGTTCAAAGAAGCTTTCAACATGATCGACCAAAACAGAGATGGATTCATCGACAAAGAGGACCTGCATGACATGCTTGCCTCATTAGGTTTGACTTGTACATTTAAACGAAGCTTTATTTAAAAAAAAAAAATTGTTTTCATTAAAGTCATATTCCCTGAAGCCTGATTTATGTAGCTACTTTATGATTTTTTTTCTACTTTTCAGGTAAAAATCCCACTGATGAGTACCTGGAGGCCATGATGAATGAAGCTCCAGGGCCGATCAACTTCACCATGTTTCTGACCATGTTTGGGGAGAAGCTGAACGGCACCGATCCGGAGGATGTGATCCGTAACGCTTTCGCCTGCTTTGACGAGGAGGGCACAGGTGAGCGGAGCTTTCTGAATGAAACTGATGTAAAAAAAATAAAAAAAAAGCGAGTTCATTCTGAACACAAGCCCTGTCGTGTCTTTTTCATTTTAATCTACCCTGTTGTTTCAGTTTTACTTCAAGGTGGAACAGTATTTGCAAATATATATTTTTTCCTTTCATGGCATTAAAAACTATTTTGTCTTTACAGGTGTGATTCAGGAGGAGTACCTGCGGGAGCTGCTCACTACAATGGGCGACCGGTTTACTGATGAAGACGTAGACGAGCTCTTCCGGGAGGCGCCGATTGACAAGAAAGGCAACTTCAACTATGTTGCATTCACACGTATTCTAAAACACGGTGCAAAGGAYAAGGATGATTAGTGACAAACACTGTAGGTTCTTAATGCACTACGTTTTAACTTTTATTATTTAATTTAAATCAGCTGTATCCAGTAGTGTGGCTTCTTACAAAGCATTGCTGTGGTTTATAGCTTTTGAAGGTCATTTGTTAAAGCTGCTCTGWGGATCTGGGTTTCCTCTTCCCTTTCCAACTGTTTATTTTATTGTTTTGTTTTTAAAGCTAATTTGCACACCTGTTAAGACACCACTACGGGGTCTGTCTGAGAAAGTAAATACCTAAAAGACCCTCATGAATATAGCTGGAAATAAACTGACACATGGTGTTTTATTGACTGAATCGTTTTTTGTTGTTGTTAGAAATTCAAAGTTTTGAGATTAAATTATGTTCTGAAACAAATCTCAACTTCTCTTTTCGTTGTTTTTCCAGAGGTTTATTTCAAAACGAAGGATACGTCACACAAAGGTTAAAAGACTGTTCATTAAACAGGATCAGATATGAGAGATACGACCAAAGTTTATCTTGCAACTACAAAATAATCAACTGGATGTGGCCAAAAGTGTATGGACTGAGCCTGTTCCAATTAAACAGCTTTGTGCTTTCAAAGCTGTGGCACGGATAGTGAAGAACTCCAAAAGATGTTTTTGAATTGAAATCGCCTGATTTGTATAAATTCATCAGTTTAATCAGTTATTCACACAGATCCTGCTGCCTTGAAATTTTAAAAGAGTCCAGGTTGTGTCAGGAAGAGCATCTGACATAAAACAATTATCAAATGAGCAGATGATCAGTTTTTCTCACACAGGACCTGAACAATGCATCAAGTTTTCAGCTCGTAGATGAAGAACATAAACACACTGTCACTCCTATTACAGAATGTGAACAAAGCCCAGTAGATCCTACTGAAATTGTAAACAAAAACAAACTTGATAACATAAACAAGTGTCAATGATTTTGTAACACATTGATGGGGCGTCCACATAATTTAGGCCACACGCAGTACACTTGGTATAAGATTAATATTGATTGACTGGACTCTGATGTGATGTGTAGTTATGTTGTTGGGATCTACATAATTTCATTATCGACCAAATTACAAGTGGTTTTCCAGTCAGGGGAACATGTTTTTGTGTCTTCTTTTCACAAAATCCTTTCTCTCCTACACATCAAACCCACAATAAATAAACCAGGATCTGCTTCTTACTTGAAGCTCTCTGTCCACTTTGGCATTGCTCACAGAGCAACATACAGTAAAACACAACAACATGAGAGGTTTCATTTTTCTGCCAGAGCCAGGTTCTTCGACTGAATCTTAGACAGGTGGTCTGATATACAAGCCTCGATCCGGTCGCACTGAGCAAGGAAATCCTGTGGGGATCAAAGGATTATGTTTCAGTTTCCATTCTCAACGTTTTTCAACTAAAATACAAAGGTTTAGTTGTCAAGAACATACGAAAACTGGCTAACCTGCACTGTTTTTACGAGTCCCTTTTTTTTTGTTCTGCAGTCAGTAAAATTTTCTGGGACATTCTGTTAAAATAAAAACAGTTTGTTATTTTAAAAAAAAAACATATAAATATAACGCACCTTTGGATATARATAGAAAACTAAAACACATTACCAAAGCATCTATCTGCTCCAAGATCTTCATGAATTGCTCAGCTGCTATTTTTACTCTGTGGTCTAATTTACTCAACGCCTCTGCTTGAAGGTCTTTGGCCAGGAAGCCCTGAGGAGAAACGTTTCCTCAGAATACGTTGGAGGACACAACAATACAACTGTTAAAAGCCACAACTGATTCCTTACATTCTTTAGTCCAGTTAACTCCCCGTCTACGTTCTCCAATTTTTTAGCGGTCTGCTCCACAGATTTTTCGATTTCTTTCAGCTTCTTCAGTTCAGCTTCTTCCTCTGGGCTGTTCTGTTTATAGATTATTGTTAATATCTTTTAGGATATACAGACTCTGGCTAAAGTTAAAACACAAGTAACAACCTTACCCGCTTTCCAATCATCATGAGTTTGCAGCCGTTTTTGATTCCGTAACTGGAAAGGCTCTCCTCCATATCTTTCAGAGACTTTCCTAGAAAGCCAGTAAGATGTTGCAGATATAAACAGGAGAGATTCACACTCAACTTTCAGCTTTACTGTATTGTCGAAGGGAAATTGGCTTTGCGGCCATGTAAAAAGAGAAACACACAAAATCAGCAACAGTCACATCAGTTTAAAAAAAAGATAAAATAAAATTACATTAAAAATATTTTACTAGCGATCTAACCTGCTTTGTCTCCTACTGAAAGTCTGCAGAACCAGGTAATAAAAGCAAACTGATTTATAGAATTGTAGAGGATGGTCATAAACTAACWGCACACCTCAAACTGGTCAGCCTTGTAGAGGAAGTGACTTTTCATAAACACGTCATCATACACAGGTGCACACATCCTCAGTTTTAGTGGCACTTGGTTTTAAATATTGCCACTCACAAAGCAGTGAAATATATTTAATAAAAAAAGTGTATACCTTTAAAGATGAGTTTCTGTGAAGCAGGTGGGACACCAGTTGCTTGACAAACAGCCTCTGATAGGTCTTTAACTTTGGGTCCATTTCCCTCATCTTGGCTTGTCAGAGTGATGCTGTGTTTGGTTGACCCTGAAGGTAGACACAAGAAAATACAGAAATAAAAATAGGGCTGCAACGACTAATCGATTAACCGACGACTAATCGATTATTAAAATAATCGATGACTAATTTAATAATCGATTAATCGTTTTCTTTTTTTTTTTCTTTACTTTGTTTCTCTCTCCAAACTGCTTTGACACCTTCCRCTGCCACATCTGCCTTTCTGT
>NW_013952592.1:619006-619972 GCF_001266775.1 Austrofundulus limnaeus
TGAGAACCGTGGCCCAAAGCAACAGTCAGCAAGGATGTATACCTTTCCAGTAAGTGTATTTATCTGGGAGGGGTGCTGTTGGACAGATCACGTGTGTTGTGATTCATTGACATCCATGCCTTCYGCTGGTTCAAGATAATGACGACTGKTAGATAATTAGTTATTAATGGTACTGCATTTTAATTTTAGAAAGCACAAATCCGCTTATGAATTATAAAAATTAGTAAGACCACTAAAGCGCRAACGAAATACTTAGGTCCGCAATTAGCGGATGTGCGCTTTAGCTGGCCGGTGCTCACCATTGGGTAAACAACATGAATATAAAAAGTCGATTTTCTGATTTTGTGATTTACGTGGCTCTTGGCTGCGAGCCTCAAATGTCACGTTGGGAGACACTGAGTGAGCGCTGTGATCTGGGCAGCGTCACCTTGTTTGTCTTGCTGTCACTGGGAATCCCCTCAGGGATCGACGGGGCAGCTGACGCCTCGTCCAGGTAGGAGCTGTCATCGTCCAGCAGCAGCTCATCGCCCAACGCATCCAGCTCTGAAACGGTTACAACGTCACCATGCAAAAAACATGGCGTTAAAAACCTCATCTCGCTGGTAATATTTGGACAAATAACATAATCCGTGAGGCTTGCAATCATGATTATGTTGCACATACAGAGTGAYGAAAACAATAAAGAGATGGATTTACCTGCTTCTAGATCCTCCTCATCGATGTCTGGAGTACCATAGCTGCGGCTCAGGGCTTCTTGGACCTCGCTGGCRTCTTCCATCATGTCCTCCAGCTGGTCCTGTAAATCCTGCCAGTCCAAACGCACAAGTTTAATGTTAAAACTATCAGGTAKATGTCGGGTATATGTCTATTGTTTTTCTTCCTTTTTTAAGTCTGTTTTGTATAGTGGTATTAATTTATATTTTCAGATTTTCCAAGGTGCCAATTATGGAACTCTCTGTGCATTGC
>NW_013952592.1:620149-621951 GCF_001266775.1 Austrofundulus limnaeus
GAAGAATCTTGTCTGCCATCTGCTGGACACTTTCTATTGTGCTCATATTTAGATGCCTTATTTTGCAAATGCTACCTTCCTGGAATTTGGAATGCTTGTTTGTCTTTGTGTCTATGGTGTATGTGATTGTGATGCTGTAATTCTGAGTGTTTTATGTGCTGCAGAACAGGAACCTGCTGTAAAACAGCAATTATGCTGAGTCAGGCTTGATTTTTAATAATCTTTTCCTGTTAAATAAATCAAATCAAATCAAGTCATAATAGCCTAGTGTCTACCACAGCCATCCCTACTGCTCTGAACATCTATAAAGCTTTTTGTAAAAAAAAAAGTTTGGCCATATTAAAGCTCAATAAATCACAACAGAGACAATCCAAAGGGCACAGAGTCACATCATTTAGAGGAAAACCCTGCCTTTGAGCCTGACATTGCATTTAACGTTTTCAGCCTGTTTCCTACTTTGACTCCTGGCCAGGTTGTTGGCGTGTGTTTGTGGAGCCCTCCTGCTGTGTGTTTACCTGCCTGTGTCCACGATAACCCGTTTCAGCGGGTTCCCTGCTACTTTCTGGTTTCATTTATCTCTTAACCCGCCTGTTAGGTTTGTTTTAAAAAAAATATAAAAGCTGTGGGCTAGAAAAGCAAAACGATAAGAATATATAGAATACGTGAATAGAAATATACGGTATTCTTGCTCTCCTGTGTGTGTAACCCAAAACAAACAAACATGTTTTTTTTWACTTTTTTTTCTGCAGGGTGCAGAAATCAGAGAATGCACAGCATGTTTGGATGATGTGTAACATTACTAACGAACAGAAAAAAAAACTATTAATGACAAACGTACGTCAATCTGATCAAGTTTGACATCCTTGTAGGCCTTTTTCATTTCTTTCGCACCAGTCTTCATGGCATCCACCTGCAGACACAAAACAGGCAGAAGAAGCATTTTTGCTGTGTAATCTGTCCCCCACCCCCCCTTTTATTTTCTTAGCGATGCTGACATGAAAACAGATGCGTGTCTGTCACACAAGGCAGGATTAGTGGTCGTAATGTCAGCTTCAAAAAGGTGGCTCACGAATTCTTCTCAAAATGTTAAGGTTCAACTAATTTGTCTGATTTCGCACCTCCTTTCTCCTTCAACCCCTTACCTGTGACACAGAAATCGGTCTCCGCCAAATACTCTGAAGGGTATTTTATTCTCTCAACTACAAATGGAGGGAAAGGGATCAAAGCGAGGGGGAAGCTATTAGCGAGGATGCAGCAGTGTCTCTTTTCCTGAGGTCTATTTTTTCACCATCCAACCATAGCGGGAGCGTGTTAATTAAAGACATATAATAAAAACACTGAACGTTTTTCTTGCATACAGAAAAAAAAGGCTGCAGCAAACAACTGATGACATTAGAAGATGCTGCTCAGTCACACTTGACAGTCAATTGATGATTGATTAAAATAAAGTCTGCAAAACACGAAGGCCTTAAAAGCCTCTCAACTCAGTGCCAACTTTCCCTCCTGTGCTTATGTTTGTGCTTTGCTCCTCAATTCAAGATGTTTTCTCCAACCTGCATTTCCTAAGTATTTCAGCCGTTRAGAACAGAAAGCATTAAAACCTAACATACAGTTTAAAACCACAAGGTTTTGATAATATGGAAAATGTAATTACAAAGACATTAGCACTCTAGCCCAAATACTGAGCTCATTTACGTTTCTTTTTTTTATCCGATGCAGAGAATGTCTACAACACATTAAATAAACTGAAAACATTATTTTAGTTACAGGTGTCTAAAATATCTGTAATATTTGGTCTAAAA
>NW_013952592.1:622999-626308 GCF_001266775.1 Austrofundulus limnaeus
CCCCCTCCCCTACCCACTTTGATGCATTTTTCAAATTTCGCCTTGGGGCGGAGTTATCTTTTCACAGGTGGGGGGGTAAGATACACTTTAACACCTTAAAGTTACTGTAACTAAGCTGCTTGGTGTCTTATTTTAGACTGTGTGGTTCTTACTGTAGTTTTAGTGTCCTTTAAGGTCTGGATGGTGTAGTTTGCCTGCTCCATGTTGAACGACTGCTGAACCAGCTGTTCCCTTTGACCTTCATACCTGTGAGATTAAAAAAAACAGCAGAGTTGGATTTGACTGAAGAGGATTGAAGTCACATTTAGTACAAAATTATTTTTAAAGGTCAGTTTGTGTTTGAATCATATCAGTGGTGAAGCTGGTGCTTGTTGTTTGAGTGCAACTGAAGTTGATTTTGATTATATATATATATATATATATATATATTCTGGAACAAATGATTAGCAAAATATCTCTTGATAAAGCCACTGATATTCATGAAACTTTTTTAAAGTTATCACTAGGTATAGCTCTATAACTAATTAACTTGTGGAGTCAATCTATATCAGGATGGCCAACACAACTCATCAACCATCAACACAAAAAACACAATAATTCATGTGATTTTCCCGATACCGAGCTAAAGTTTGAAGTGGTAGTAAATGACACATACCCTGATCATGACATCTTGTGCCAAAAAATGATTGTGGTTTAAAGGATTTTAAAGCTTTCAAAGACTTTACAAACTACATGCTGTACAGAAACTTTACACTGCCCTCTGACACATGCTTATATTCATCTATTAACCTCTAAACAATGGATTAAATAGTGTAACTATACGCTCAGTTGAATAATCAGGATCTACTCACATTCTCTTCTGCTTCAGGACCCTCATGGCCTTTTGTTTCACCATATTCTGCATAAAGAAAAGAACAGAAATCATTGACTTTGCCTTTCAGCCTTTAAAATGCCTTTAACGTGATGYATCCTCACCTTGGAGGGCCCATCTCTCATCTTTTTCAGCTGATCTTTGTACTTCAATAGCTCAGCATCCAGTCTGCCTATTTTCTTTTCTATGGACTCTGCCCTGGCATCCACCTGAACGGGGAGAAGATCAATCAGATGTAACGATTTTCCAGCATCCTGTACTTAATTGACCTGCTTCTGTTTGGTGTGTTAATGTGTGTTAATGTGTGTTAAGTCTCTGTGTGTGTGCATTAGGAAAGCTTGTCGTTGTGGTGCACAAGCACATCACTCTTTTCCACATAAAACCCAAACATAAACAGGGACAGCTCCTGTTTGTGTCGCGTTTAGGGGGAATAATTAACAGTAATGTGAGAAGTCATTACCACCGTGGCTGCCTTTCATGTGTCCGTGTTAGCTCAGTAATAACAGCACCGTTAGGTCATGCAGTGATAAACAACACTGGTAGTTTACTCACAGTGCTGATACAGTCCGACAGATTCGGAGGAGGCGCTTTGGGCTTCCCGCGTCCGAATATTCTGTTCATTTTTAAGACGTTTTAACACCTCAGAGCACACCGTTTTTTATTTTTAATTCACAAAAAGAGTAAAATAAAGGGGATTCTTGTCTTGAAGTCACCCGGAAGCAACGGTTCGTACGCAAAGAAATCTGATTGGTTCGGGAGAGCGCTCGTAACCAATGAGAGACTTGAAGCGGTGCTGCCCTCTGGTGGTGAGTGGCGGTACTGCAGCTCGGCCACGAACCCTTTTGTCCCAACAGACATCATTTATCATCAGTCTTTGTTGGTCCTCCTCTGCAAAGGTACAAGTAGCAAATGTAGACTAAAATAACAGTAGTAGTAGAAAAATGTGTGATTGCTACAATGAAAAAAAATCTGATTATTGTCAGTGTTTTTTTWAAATTATCGTTTACTTTTTCCATTTCTAAACAATATTTTAAGGATGCCAAATTTATCTTTTAGTGTACTTACAAATGGATCTTAACAACTGTAATTTGAAGAATGTGTTAACAAGTTATTTTTGTAAAGTTTGTGAGTTACGAAAATCAAAACACACCAAAATTATGTTTGTTATTCAGACACTGGAGGAGGTACTTTTGGTGAAATTGGATATTATATCTGTTTTTCTGTAACCTTGGAAACCAGTCTGTTTTAAAACCATTCTCGGTCTGGGTTTCCAGGTTGTTAAAACCCTCTTTACTTGTGTTTGTCCTCTTCCACAATGACACTGAAGCTTTGTCTTCTTGATGTATTGAAAAAAGAGAGAGAGATCCACTCCATTGGACTATAACAACACTCACCTTTTAAGACAAAGTCTGCAGAGCATTTGGACAAAAATCCATTTATCAACGTCTTGCTACCAGTCAGAGCTGCAGAATTCACTGATTTCTACAAAGGAGCAAACAAACCAGCTGCAGCCATAACCATTTTCGCAAAACTGACTCAGTTTTGATCCTCAAAACAGTCAAAACAAATCWCAGAATAACAACTGAGGCTTTATAAATAAAGCCCATAAAGCCTTTCGAGAGATTCAAATGATTTATTTAAATTACATTTGCAACCCAAATTCTGAAAAAAAAAATATTGTTTTGCTAAAACATTCAAAGCCTTCCATGAAAAAGAAACTAATATTTGTTAAATGGATTGTTTTCTATCCAACCAGGACATTCAAAGCGCCTTACGCTACAATCTCACTACAAAACGTGTACAAATCAATCTATAGAGACTAATCAGTGCTTTAAATCACACTCATACACTGATGGGACACACATCAGAGGCAGTGGGAGTCCAGTGTCTTGCCCAGGGACACTTCGACATGTGACAGAAAAGCAGGGAATCGAACCGACAGCTCTTTTGATGAGAGGAACGACTCCCCGAAACACTGCACAGCTGCCYAGTGGAAGGTCTAAAACCTGTCTGCTCTGGACCGGTGGTGCTTCTCAAGATGCGTAAACTGCCAATGCAACCCCATACCATTAGAGAGGCYTTTTAAAACTGCGTGTGGTAACATGTTGGATGGTTCCTCCCCTCTTTGTTTCATTTTCTTTAAAGAAATGGAACAATTTCTTAGCTAAAACACTTCCTWGTTATGTTCCACAGTAAAATAYGRGTTTRTGAGATTAGCAAAGTGTTGCTTTCTTTTTATATTAGCGTTTTACACCATGAAATGTTTTGTTATCATTGTTGTTTTCAACAACTGACTGTTTTTTATATACTTATATGCGATCTCTGTGATAGGTTTCTCTCTTTGAACCTGTACATCTGAACATGACTCCACTCCAGAACCTGTTAGTAGCTAATTCACATGTACCTTGAGAGGCAAACATGGAGTGTGTGTGTGTGTG
>NW_013952592.1:626347-647871 GCF_001266775.1 Austrofundulus limnaeus
AATTACAGCTGACGGCTTCATCAGTGTACCCGAGAACTGATTGATTTAATTTCCCCCACTCAACGCTCTGAGAATCCCTCTCATCTGTGGGGCCCCATTAGAGCAAAAGGCGGCTGCAAAAAAAAAAAAAGGAAAGAAAAAACCTCTTCTCATCCGGGAGGATTTCAAAAAAACTGCCAGCTGGTCATAAAAATATGGATCAGAGAAATGCAGAGGTGAAAGAAAGACACTGCAGGAGGGCAGCTCTGAGGGCAGGCTTGGCTTCTCTGTGATGGGGAGSGGGGGCTCTCAGCCAGCCCTCCAGAGAAAGCGGTTTTATCACAATCACGTTTCCAGGGAGATTTTGCCTCTTTTTTTTCCCTACTCTTTTTTTGGTGAAACCCTTTCGAAATGCTCCGTGATTGCCTCTGATCTCCCTCGTGTTATGAGCTACTCAATCTTGAGCAAAAAAAAAAAAGTGTTTTCGTCTGTTATTCCCTCGTGGAATGTGCTCAGGAAGAAAACACACATGTTGAAAGAATTGCACATCACCTCCCAGCTGGCACGGCAAAGTTTTCGGCCGTGACTGGGTGACCAGCTCAGAGCACATGTTACGGATCAGTCTCAGCTACCACCGCWCCAAATCTTAGCTCGGTACCTGTAAAACTGATAGCATTATAACCATTTATGTGTTTGCTGATCTTTAATCAGACTGACTCCAACATTCGTGTACATTCAGTGACTACTTTCAATGAAGTCCAACTTATGTTTCAGGAGATATTTTACTAATCTTTTTTTTTACATTTTGTCTTACTTTTCATGACAGACAATACTATTTATTTAAAAATATAAAGTAACYGTATACCACAAAACCAAACCTGCTCAGTGAGCAGCAAAGGTTAAAGCAAAGGTTTAAACAATTACAGAATAATAGAGAGAGAGACCGTTAGAGAAAAATGAAATCCCCAAGTCAGCGCAGAAAAATGAGGATTCTTGCCAGATGCAGGAGCACCAGGTGTAAATGAGCCAGTTTACTGACAGAAACTCAATCAGAGTGTTAAGAGCCATAAAGCATATCAATAGCATTTGGGATGAAAGAGACAAGGAGGCTTTTTAATCATCCAAACAGGCGGTCTGGAACGACAAGCTGATGTTAGCAGCTGGAACATCAGAGCTCCATGATTCTAATCCGCTATTTAATGTGAGTTTAATGCTGAGTAATTTCACTCAAATCTACAAATGACTCTAAACTGTATCACCRCTCAGCATCATTACATTTCCTCAAGTCAACCGAATGACAGAAAAAGTTGCTGAAGTTTCTTTTTAAATTCATTAAAAGGCATTTTTTTTGCATCTGTTTGTGTTTATGAAGCACAAACGTAAGCTGATTTTGATGTTTATATTCTTCAAGACGTTTCTTTTTGATAAATCCTACAGTTAGGGTTGGTTTCCTGAGTTATTCCTTAGTTCTGCTGCTAAAGTCTGAAAGCCTCCACATGCTCCAACTGAAGCCGAACAGTCGACACACGGTCACGTGGTTGTTCAATGTTTGTTTTTGCACACACCTTTCATAGTTGCTGAGATGCACCACACTGAGTTCTTGGTAAGCCCCTCCCACTGCAGTGCACATCAATGCACAGGGTTCCTTCCTGCTGGAGTCTACACTCCGGAAAAAAACAAACAAACTCAGATCCMCCATTATTTTTTTCACAAATCCATCTCAGTCACATCAGCCGTTATTTGTCCACAARTCTGTCCCAATTAACACTCCACACTTATGATGATGGACTCTTTCGTACAAAACTATTTTTTTAATCTCAACTCATGAGTTTTTGGCTGTTTAATATTCTTTATGAATGTCTGCTTTTGGTCGCATTCAAGAAGTGAGTAGTTGGAGCAAAATGCAACGTCYGTGTGCTTTCAGCATAAACAAGCATGCCCACSAACTTCAGACCAATCACACAGAAATTTCTTAGCAGGATGGAGGTGTGACGAAAAGAGGCGGCAGAGTCGACGCTGAGAGCACGGTGACATAATTTTCGTCACAAAAATGCAAAAATCCAAGCCGACATCGGCTGGTTGRAGGGAATATAAAGAGACTTTTAGACTGCTGGAGGACAAAGTGACCACATTTCCTCACTCTGCTGCTGCCTTCAGTCACTCTCCTCTACATGTTTGTTGTTGTAATTATGTCAAAAACATATGTTTTACTTTGTCTTTCTTCCAAAGAAAAACACACCTGGATCTGTCCTCCTGAACCCTTCAGGTGGAGGCAGATGGCCGCCTGTCCTGAGCCTGGTTCTGCTGGAGGTTTCTTCYTGTTAAAAGGGAGTTTTTCCTCTCCACTGTTGCCAATGTGCTGCTCAGGATGGGAGACTGTGTTGAAGTGAAGATTCAACGCAATCTGCTGGCTTTCTTAGATTGATTGTTTTGTAAAGTGCCCTGAGACGACATGAACTGAATTATTTTTTAATTAAATTTAGGAGGTAGTCTGTGCAACTAAACTAAACTAAACTAAACTAAACTAAACTAAACTAAACTAAACTAAACTAAACTTTTATGCATGTGCTAGACTCAAAATCACAGCAATGTAAGATATCAACAAATATTAAAACCCAGATGTCCTGATGCATCTCAGTAATCCAGGTAAAAAATCAAAAAGAAAAAAATTGTATAGGTCCTATACAATTTTTTTCTTTTTGATTAAAACCCAGAGTTTTATATTAAGATCCAAAATGTTGAGAAATTACCAAATTGTAACCATTTTGGTCAAATGTTAAAATTACAATATGTGTGCTTTTATACAGGCCCCATAAGAAGCAGTGGGTTCTCACAAGGTAGTATATTTGGGAAAAATAGTCCTTATAAGGTAACAAAAGCTGAAACACACACGCAGATTATATTCAAGGTGTTTTTGTCGGTGTTGTACTCAAAAACTTGCATTTTCCATATCCTATGAGGTTGTTTTAATTAGAAGCATAATGCAAACCTGCGCTACTTGACAACTTGTAAACAATGTAGTAACTGACAAGTAATTATAATTTTTAATAACTTGGCATTGAAGAATTGTAGGTGACTGGACTGACTAAACTGTAGCTGTTATTTCTTGTGAATGCCTCTCGGATCTCATGCAAATTTAATTCTTAGTCTAAACTAACACTAAATATCTAAAAAGTGTTTTTGAGGGGAGAAATTATGTTTTCATTTTTTGTGAGTTGACAGCTGCACAGAATGAATGGTTACTGTAAAGGCAGGAACTGACCTAACAKTGGACCTGTTGCTGTCACGCCTGCAGAAACACTTCCTCCTGAAGCGCCAGTGTCAGTAACAGTGATTTTTAAAGAACCTTGAGCTTTTCACACAGGGACTCCGGTTTTTTTTCTTTCTTTTTTTTCATTTGATTTCTTTTTTTCAAAATTCCATCCCAAGGCCACAGAACCGAATGCCTCACAATTAGTACAACAAGCTCCGAACCTTCGCCTTTCTTTCATTCAGCGTGCTCACCATGGGAACACTATTATTGCATGTGAGTTGAATAGATGTGATGTGAGATTAAAAAATAAAAATTAAAAAACTAAATCGGTGAGGTGGAGTTACAATTTCATGGTTGATTTGYAGCCTTCGCTTTTCTTATTAGAACCCACATGGATATGATGAACAACTGAATTGAAATCAAACACTTCAAATCGTTCCGTTCCCAAATATTTAAAGCGTTTTTATTATGACTTCACAGTGCGTTTATGAAGCCGTTTGTTTGAGACATTCAGAGCTAAAAGACACATCAAAAATATCAAACAGATACAGAAGCACATTGTACACACGAGGCTCAGATTTGGGTTGTGTTAACMCTCATTTTGTTCATGGATAAAGTTAAAATTTAATGCAGAATATCAGAGACAACCTCAGTTTGAGAAACTACTAAAAACACAACTAAAACTAAAAGCATTGAAATAGGCTGTGGCTAATTGCTGAACGTACACSGAGGAACACAAGGCACGAGAACACTTTTTTTTGCTTGAACTACTGTAATAATATTTCATTTAAAAAGATTAATAGTTAAAGCTTGAATTAAAAATTCTATTTAACTAGATCCAGTTGAACTGGTCACTGTTTTAACAGTATTTAGAAATAAAACAAGACGGTAAATATGTTGCATTTCATTTGCAGGATATGAAGGAACAGTATAATACATCAAAGTGTTCAAAATGAACTAAAATACACACAATCTAAAATGTCCTGTATGATTGTAAGTTAAAAAGTTGTCATTAGAATGACACATTTCATTAATTAAACCCAGCCGAACATTACATGTAAAGCTGGATATCTGATAGCAGCATTTAATGCACGCTCACAAAGCTGTACGGATAAAATGTTGAGCAGAAATGTACAACAATCACCGATTTTACATTGAAATTCATGCTGCGTRTACACTTTATAATACATATTGTCATAATGGCTTTTGCCTTGGAGCCCTCTGCCCATTTTAGTTGTCATTTCAGACAAAAAGAGTTCAGACGATGCAGCATCCACATCGTGCACACAACTGGACTAAAACACAATCACAGCTGAAAACATTCAGACGCTCGGAGCAGCCTCTGAGCAAAACAACACCTCATTACGTCACAAAGTTCAGCTTCCAGCATTTTTATTATTATTATTTTATTTATTTTTTATTTTTGTGACAGCGACGACTCGGGAAAAGTCGTCAGTCTGGTCCGGTCATAAAGGAAACCCTGCGATTTAGTCGTAATTCACAGAGGATGATCCCTGAGAGGTTGGTAAATTTTCTACATCGTCACAGATATACAACACTGCAAAGCAACAAACTACAGTTCACACACAAGCAAGTCAGCTTAAAGCAAAGTTTATAATGCTATTTTAATAATAATTCAAGAAAACAGCGTTGAAACATAATTACGTTTTTATAATGTGCCTTAGGCTGCCTTTGATCTTTCATTCTAAGTGAGAACTTAATGTGAGAACTTCCCTGGATAATGTGAAGTACAGGTAAACAAAAACTGAACCTAAAAGTAGTTTATCTCATTTAGATTTTTTATATATTATATTTGCATTGATAACAACCATATGGATTAAAAAATAGTCCAATGCTATTCTTCCTATATTATTCCACCTTTTAACTTTTCATAAATAATGTCCTAAAATAAAAAACAACATGCATTGATATCACATCTTTAGATTCCACTATCTCATAGGCATTAAATGTACATTTGATTTAAATGTTTTATTTATTACAAACAAATCCCACAAAAAGAACTGAACCAACACTATTTAGGTATACATACTGAATATGTATACCTTTATATGGAACTCTCTTTGCATTGTTGCCCAAATCAAACTCTGGAAGTGGTCATTCATCTAGATCTGTTACAAAAGGATAACTGATATTACCAACTTTTAAAAACTGTTACGGCCAGAGGTCTTTCTTCTATGTTTATACTAAAGCATGGAATGACATTCCTCAAAACATAAAGTCCATTTCAAAACTACAGCCCTCTAAGAAGAATCTTGTCTGCCATCTGCTGGACACTTTCTGTTGTGCTCATATTTAGACGTCTTATTTTGCAAATGCTGCCTTCCTGAAATTTGGTATGCTTGTTTGTCTTTGTGTCTATGGTATATAATGATGTGATTGTGATGCTGTAATTCTGAGTGTTTTATGTGCTGCAGAACAGGAACCTGCTGTAAAACAGCAATTATGCTGAGTCAGGCTTGATTTTCAGTGACCTTTTCCTGTTAAATCAATAAATCAAATCAAATCTAGGGTTTTTAGGTTAAACTGAAGGCAATTTGTGACTTTTAACAGTGTACATGAAAATAAATGTAAATGTGCTATTCATAGGGTTCAGTCGTACCTATATAAAACTTAACATAAAACTATTAGTTTATAGTATCTTGATTAAAAAAACCTGTTTTTAATTGCAGTGCATTATGTAAATCTTTCTTTTATTTAAGTTTGTTGGGTTACATTAGCTAACGCAGCTGCTGGGGATAACAGTAAAAATGTAATATGGATGTTATTTAGCCTAATTAAAAGTGTGAACTACAATTTTAATAAAGCGTTGGACCAAAACAACGCTGCTTTGAACTTATGTGGCCTGTTTAAATAACTTTGTTTTGATGCAGTATATATTTGTGCATTATTTAACTCATTCTATAGTCATTTTAATATTCACATTGGGTAAAATGAAGCAATAACTCCCAAAAAATGTTAAAGTGGCCTCAAATTCAGCATAAACTGGAGTGAAGGTGGCCTTCTGGAGAAATTGAATGAAAAAACAAACACAGAGACATGAAATTACAATAAAACTGTAAGAATATTAAAAGACTTTTTAAATTTATTTGAGACAAATTTAAAACAAGGTCCTGCTTCTTTGTGTTTCTCTCTCTAACTGGAACTGCTTCAAAATTTGGTTTTTTTTTTTTTTTTTTTTTTTTTTTTTGGTAAAAGAGCTACAGTTTTAAGGCACTGTCTTCTTAAATAGTGCATTTAGGGGAAGTGACGTTATTTTTACTTTAAGCATGGGGAGTGTTTGTGAGGGTAGGTTATTGGTTTTAGGTCTTTTTATGGGACTCATTGGGACTAACACATCCTGTTCAAATCGCAGTGGTGATCTGAGTCAAACACAGATCGATCGAGTCCTCCCAGCTGTGATAAGCCTTAGAGGACACGTTCATGGCTAGTCATACCGGCCTGGGTTGTCTCGTGTCTCCCCGTCCCTCAGTGGGGCAGGTGTGGTCCCGCAGGGTGCTCCTGACTCGGCTCAGCCCCTGACAGTCCCCATGTCCCCGCCCTGCTCCGGGGCAACAGAAGTCCCTGAAGCACCTCTTGAAGTTCTCGTCCAGGAACGCGTAGAGGATGGGGTTGAGGCTGCTGTTGGTGTAGCCCAGCGCCACGCAGAAGAAGTAGGCGGCCATGACGGCGGTGGTCTCGGGCACGTCGGACGACAGTGCTTTGACCAGGATGAAGATGTGGATGGGCGTCCAGCACACCACGAAGACGGCCACCACGACCAGCACCAGCCGCGTGATCCGGCGCAGGTTGCGGTCCTTCTCGCGCGAGCCCGAGAGGAGGCGCACGCTCTTCAGCCGCAGCACCATCAGCGTGTAGCAGACGGTGATGATGATGAGGGGGGCCACGAAGGCAAAGATGAAGACGCAGATCTTCATCAGGGTGTCCCAGTAGGTGTAGGGGTCAGGGAACTGTAAAGCACATTCTGTGGTTCCTGTTGGTGACAGAGGGAGTTACAGGTTTGACYCAGCCGGTTCGGATGTTATCATCCATTAAATGGACATTATTAGCCGTCATCAGTCCCATAGAATGACTTCAGACTGTCCCAACGGTGCCCCCTAGTGGGTTACCAGTGCCATATACACTGGAATGCAACAATCCAATTTATCGTAGCCCATGTCATTTTCTCTAAAATTAACCTTAGTGGCTTCATGCCTCATACTAACCAGCTGACAGTCTGAAGCCATTCAATGGGACTGATAACGGCTAATAATGTCCATTAATGGATGATAACATCCGAAGCGGGTGTTTGACCAGTCAAAATGGAGCAAAACACAAAAAATACAATCTCTTAAATGTTCAGTCACGTCTCCGTGGTCTGCGCTCCATAACTGAACCTGCTGAATCAGCTGAATCTGTCAAAACCAATATGGAAGATTTGTTTTTTTTACTTCATTAGTTTGTTTTGATTGGTCTTTGTGAAGCTCCAAAGGGTACCTTTAAATGTTTCATTGGCAAACCGATCGGGGATCGGCCACATATGGCCCCTAAGATGACTGTCTGGCCCACCAATAAGGCCCTTAGAGCTGCTTTAAGGGTGCTTATTTGGGAGGTTGATCCTCTGTTTACAGAATTTCAAGACAATCCTRTGTTCAGTCTGCTTAGAGATGCTGGTTTGCCATGAAAGATTTTAATATAAGCCGCCRCTACAACACATTGCACAAAGCTAAATATGAGAAGTTTACCGAAGTTGCAAATACTCAAACACCATTCTCATTGTACTCTGTGTGGTATTYTGTTAATTTGTTGTGAACTAACAAGTGTTGATCTAGCACATCACAGTTAATGTTTAATCTCAAGCAACAAATCAAGATGAAACTGTGCTTCTTTAAGAACTTAAAATKCTGTAACTAAGGTTTGTTCATTCAGAAAGATTAAGGTCAGACTTATTTTAAGAGTTTACATGTTAATGGCCTTTTCTGAGAAGACAGAGCAATTTTCTTGTCAAGTTGAAGAGCRCATGTAGACCTTTATCAAACTTATAAAAATTTTGTTCATTGAATTGAAGCAGTTAGTGGAGCTAATTCAGCATTGAGTTTTAAGTTTGAAAACCCTTTTATAGATGACAGCAAACCGGAATGTGAATAAAAAAAGACCTGTTCCAGAACCGTACTCGACGTAAAGTAGTAAAAAGGCAGAACGCGATACCGTTGTTGGTGTTGGTGCTGCCGAGCACCATGGCCGGGATCCCAGCAGCTGACGACAGCACCCAGATGATCACGTTGATGATCTTTGCCTTCACGGGCGTGCGGAAGTCCAGGGCCTTAACGGGGTGGCACACGGCCACGTAACGATCCACGCTCATCATGGTCAGGGTGAAGATGCTGGTGAACATGTTGTAGTAGTCAATGGAGATGAAGACCTTGCACGCCACTTCACCGAACGGCCAGGAGCTGAGGAGGTAGTCGGTGCTCTGGAAGGGCATGGTGGTGGTGACCAGYGCGTCGGCCACRGCCAGGTTGAAGATGTAGATGTTGGTGGCTGTTTTCATCTTGGTGTATCTGCAGGGGAGAGAAGAAACAAACGTCAATTTGTAAAACGGGCGCRTCCAAAATTTAGGCCAAAAGTTGACAAAATCAAATTGGATTTCACATCTTTTTAAAATGCAACCAATAATGATAAGGCAGTAAAAAAACAACTTATATAGATATATAGATAGATAACCTGCTTCTCTGGTTTGGACTAAACAATGACATTTGTTTCCCAAAATGACATTTGTTGAAGCTATGATGCTAACAACTGTTAGCACTAACTAGCAAGCACCAAGTTATAGCTAAACTGGTAATTTTAAGTTGTTTATTTTAATAGTTTTAATTCAAAATATTAGTAATTTTCAATATTTTTGGGGTAGAAAATGAATCAAACTGATAAACTCAACCCAGCTAAAATCAACAGGGCTGGCTCAGTTCAAACGTAATAAAGCCTTGTGTTTACAAACTGGGTTGAAGCAGTTTTTAATGAGTGGTTTGACACTGTCTTGCTGAAATAAGCAACACGTCCTGAAAAAAGGCCACCTTCTAAATGGCATCAGATAGCATTAAATAAAGAAACAACCCTGTGTTAATTGTGCTTTGGATGCAAGTTACTCGCCCATCATTTCACACCATTGATGTGGAAATTGGAAATTTTCTTCCTGCGGTCTGATGCAACCTCTCATCAAATGTTTCACATTCTTTTTTGTCAGCCTTTCTGTTTCAGTCCATCTTTGATTTGTTGAGGCAAACATGTTTATAATTCTGTCACCTCAGGGCCTGAACATCTATCTGCTTCAGTATTGTTTTTTTATTTTTATTTTTATTTGGTTTGGTCTCCAGACTCTTTATATACAAATGCCAATTCCCAAATTCTTTGTGTTTCACATATTTGTTGCTTTTGTTTCTTAAAATCTTTCATAACTTCCTCACAAATGGTTTTTTTCTTCGTAAAATTCCTGTCATTTACTCTAAATGGCCTTGATTCAGCGTTATTTTTTTATTGGCACATATTTGAAAAAAAAATGTGGCAGCTGAAGCAAACACTTTTATGTTTGTGCTTTTTCCTGTTTAAGTCCATTAGCAGATTGTATTTCATGTTTAAAACTGAACAGCACTTTTTTTGCACTTTAACATCAAAAAGACTCCACAAAATGATTTTCCCAAGGRAAAAAACAACAGAGTTTACTCCATGTCAACCTTATTAGAACGCACTGAAGTCAAACAGTGCGAGGAGAATAAAACAGAAAAAAAAAAACAGAAAATTTTACTAAAGACAAGAAAAACACATTGTGGGGCAAACAAAAGGGACGAGAATCCAATATATATGGAAATAAATGTCCTTTCTTTGTCTGTCTTTGCCTCTTCGCTCCCTCGGACCTGCATGCAGGTAAACAAAACACATTCCTGACATGAAACAGATCCTCAGGCGCAGGAAAATACGCACCTGTTTTCCAATWGCTGCTCCATGCGCGCGTGCATGGGCTACGTGCTGTGCCTCACTTACTGACATGCTTTCTTTTTGGCACGCGCACAACCAACACACGTAAGATTTTTTAAAACAACTCACCTTATGATGACATACATCACCAGACAGTTGCCCACCAAGCCCACCACGAACACCACCGAGTACACGGCGACTATGATGGGGATGAGGGGCGACATTGGCTCTGGTTCCGCGTCCCAGGTGCCGTTGGGGGTGTAGTTGAAGATGTCCGACAAGCCGGGCTGCCAGGTGAAGTTCGGCACGCACTCCCCGGGCTGGCCCGAGGGGCACCGGTCCTCTTTGAAGATGTGGACCACGCCGCTCTCCATGACGATGGTGCTTGAACTGCTGCGCGCCTGATGCGGGTGCGCAAAGTGCGCGCGCAACTTCACCCAAACCCGAAAATTAGAAAAGGAAGAAAAAAATCATAAAAAATAGGGGGTAAATTGACCCATTTACGGCCAAGAAGCACAAAAGCCCGCGCTCAAGGGCATCATTACACGCCTTCCTTACCTTTTTTATTATTTCCCCGCGCTCCAGAAAAGTTCGTCCAAAGAAGTCCCGCTGGAGAGGGGCTTTCAGGGACGCACAACCGCAGAAAGAAAGGCGGATGCGGGGGGGAAATTGGCTGATTTTCTGGGCAGGGAGGGAAGGAGGACGGTGGGGGGGGAAAAAATCACAGCTTGTGCCACCGCTGCGCGCCCGAAGGTGCGCACTGGAAGCCCGCACTGCTCATTCAGTGACATCAGAGGCTGAGCCACAGACATGACAGAAAGGTTCAATCACACATGGAATATACTTTATGTAGGATTTTGTTACACATTACGTGCATTCTTTTCATACCCCGTTTTTTTTATTTAATGCATGTCCCCCGCCACGTGCCATGCAAACATTTTAGACATTTTAGCACACCTTAAATCTTGAAAATAACATTAAGCACAATCTCGTGCAGTATTCTGGATAACTTTCAGCTACTACCATTAGCCCAAAACCTGTAAAACCCTTTGAGTTATATTTAAGGAGACCATTGAACCCACATGTTAACCTGATTAAATATTACTTTCTGAAGGTTTCATTCAAATCTATGGAAGCCCATTGCCACCCTGATAAAAAATAAATAAAACTTGTATCTCATAATTATGAGATAGTGTCTCATAATTATGACTTAGTTATCTCATAATTATGAGATAGCTATGTCATAATTATGAGACAGTATCTCATAATAATGAGATACTAAGTCATAATTATGAGATATTATCTCATAATTATGAGATAGTATGTCATAATTATGAGATAGTTTGTCATAATTATGAGATAGCTAAGTCATAATTATGAGAAACAAGTTTTATTTTTTATCAGTGTGGCGGAAAAGGGCTTCCATACAAATCTATCCGGTGGTTCATGAGAAATATTTTGCTAACAATTCAGCCACAGGCAAAACCCATTGCTTTGCCTTCTTCTCTGGCTACAGGTGATAATAATGCACAAGAAGAAGGCTGTGTTACAAACTGATTGGGGGYCCTTTTTTATTGTTTGTGGGGAAAAAAAGAAATCTGACCAGGAATGAGTCAGGAGGCGCTGATGAGGTTGTTCTTTGAAGCTGCTCACAATTCCCCCCCAGTTCTGAGTGCTCATTTCTGACTGTGACACTTTACAAAACACTGCTCTGCAAGAAGCTGATGCACGAAGTGAAGGTTACATCCTGAACCTGATCTGTGTGCACTGCAGTGGCAGCACRCAGACACATATAACGTTTTGAAAGCAGGAATGTCAAGAATTTTAGAATTCATTTCATACATTTGAATGGTGAGTTTCTATTATTATGTAGAAATATGTGAAATGTTATATTTGGGTTTGTTTCTCTGCTAGCAAAAACACCTAAAAATCAAACAATTTTAATGAAACATTCAGAATAAAATAACATAAATGCACATTTGCTCGTTGACTTTTTGGAAACCATCCAATTCAAGATGGGCACCATAGCTAATCAACAATAGCTAACATAAAAAGCGTATTTTACAGACATGCTCTCACCAAGTCAAATTTCATATGTGGAACACATTTGGTGAAWTAAAAAGATTCTGATATTAACTCTTCAAGCCCTTCTTTCACCCCTTTTCTGAGCAGATCAACTCATGTTGACACTGTCTCTTTAAATCCAAACAGGCACTTCAAACCCCGCCCCCCTCCAGCTTCTGTTTATTGCAGCTTGATAGAGGGGGTTTCCGGCTATATAGCAGTGCAGAAACATTTTATTTTTAAATAATTAAAATATGCCAATAACGGAAGACTTGTTCATCCAGCCTTATGTTAGRGCCAGAGTCTGATTCAAATTCAGAGGAGAAGAAAGACGACCAAACTGTAGTTGGTAATTTCAAATGTTATTTAGAAGTTCCATTGCAAAAACTTTGATGTCATAGYTCAGAAAAACAGAAAACTGAACGGGTTGAAAAATACGACCCAAACTGAATATAAAGATATCAACGCAGCACCGGAAGAGACTGAATTCAAATTGGGCTAAAAATGTGAATTTTGCACGTCCCCTTGGCAACWACCCCTGTTTGTCTGTTAGCAAAATATCTCTTAACGAACTATAAAACTCTCTCAGGAAAGGCCGCAGGAAACTGAGGACCATCCGGTCTTTATTGTCCCTGCTTCCATTTTCTCTCCAAGCACTGTTCATGAATCTCATCAGCAACATCATAGCACAAAATTGAAGACACCGGTGGCTCTAAATGCAGAAAGCTCCTCTTGTTCATAGTTTTTTTTTCTTTTTATTCCCTGAGTGTGTCTCTCTCTCTCCAGCAGCAGATATATGAGACAAGTTCATTGCTGTCATTAAACCGGTTCCTTTGCCTCCCTCACAGTAGTTGCTTAGAGACCCATCATGGCCAGATGTTGCTCGAGTGACAAAGTCTCTCCGCCGGTGTGTTCCTCTTGTCAAAGCCCGACTCGGTGTGTTTGTCAGGGCAAATATTTGACAGAAACYCTCTCCTGCTTGAACCTTGAACGGAGCGCGCGCGAGTCTCCTCCTTCACTCAGACGAGGGACTGGAGGACAGTTCTGGTGTTTACCTTGAATTCTAATAACGCCGTGCCAAAAGGTCCGCTTCTGCTCAGAGACAATCGCCTCTGCTTCTCACAACACTTGAAGCATTTCGTTTGTTCCTGTTTGAGCTCCAAGGGAAGAAAGGGAATGTTTATTTATCTAGCCTCCAGCAAATGAGGTCAAGGATAAAGTTTTTTTTCTTCTTTCTAAACATCATCATTTGAGTTCCTCTTTACAGAATAAAGCTGAGGCAGCAGCTGCTCAGTGAAATGGTTCAGTTCATGGCTTCATGGCAAACATGCACATTAAACACCACATAGCTTTCAGTTTTCACTTTGCAGAGCTATTTCTGCTCCACTATTGTGTCACGAACCACTCATTACTCCTGTCCCGTTCTGCAGAATTCTCACTTTTTGTACTGTGTTCCCTTTTTCTTTCTTTATAGACTATATTTTTCCTTTTTGATGGACATTTACTCTTTTCATCTAAAGTCTTTCGTCCAAAGCATCGCTCCTGGACATTTGATGGATTTCGACACATTAGTTTAAAATCTTTTTATTACATTTCTAGGAGCTGCAAGTGTGATTTTTCTTTTCTTTTTTCAATTTCCTCATATATGTTATGTCATTTGTTCCTTTTTGATCCTATTATTAAAAATCAAAAGAAAAAAAATAAGTAGGTCCTCTGGATGGGTTCTTCTTTAGTGAAACATTTTGTCTCTTAAGTCTGATGAGTTTTTTTTTTTTTTTTGGAGAAGACTCTTGGAGGAGAGATGAAACGTTTCACTGAAGAAGAACCCATCCAGAGGACCTACTTTTTTTT
Organism: Austrofundulus limnaeus; assembly: GCF_001266775.1. Taxonomy (NCBI): domain Eukaryota; kingdom Metazoa; phylum Chordata; class Actinopteri; order Cyprinodontiformes; family Rivulidae; genus Austrofundulus; species Austrofundulus limnaeus. The sequence continues at coordinate 640,464 of NW_013952592.1, forward strand.
ATTTTTTCTACCTGGGATGCATCAGGGCCTATTATTAAAGTTTTATTAGGAAGAAAAATTATATTTTTATATTTGAAACAACACAGAATGGTTTTCAAATAATGTCCTACAAATCTCATCATTTCAATGGGTTTTATCAAAACTTCAGAAAACAATCACTGGWTGTTCCTCTACAACTGGTTAAAGTTTGGAGTCAACCCAATTCAAGACGGCCACAGCCAACTGATCTTGGGTAACACAAACATGGTAATACAGCGAGAAAAATAAGTATTGAACACGTCACCATTTTTCTCAGTAAATATATTACTAGAGGTGCTAATGTCATGAAATTTTCACCAGATGTCGGTAACAACCCAAGTGATCCATACATACAAAGAAATCAAACCATAAATGTCCAGAAATGAAGTTATTTGTAATAATGTGGAATGGCACAGGGAAAAAGTATTGAACATATGAAGAAAGGGAGGTGTAAAAAGGCATGGAAAGCCAAGACACCAGCTGAACTCTCTCAGTAATTAGAAAGCAAGCCTGCCCCTTGTCAGTGCAAGTTAATATCAGCTGGTTCAGTCCCAAATGATGGCCAGGTATCACACAAGAACCATCTGATGATGGGTAAAAGTAAAGAGCTCTCTCAAGACCTTCACAACCTTATTGTTGCAAAGCATAATGATGCATCGGTTACAGAAGAATGTCTAAACTTCTGAAGGTTCCAGTGAGCACTGTTGGGGTCATAATTCAGAAGTGGAAAGAACATCATTTCACCATAAACCAACCACGACCAGGTGCTCCTCACAAGATTTCTGACAGAGGAGTGAAAAGAATTATCAGAAGAGTTGTCCAAGAGCCAAGGACCACTTGTGGAGAGCTTCAGAAAGACCTGGAATTAGCAGGTACGATTGTTTCAAAGAAAACAATAAGTAATGCACTGAACCACCATGGCCTGTATGCACGCTCACCACGCAAGACTCCACTRCTGAAGAAACAGCATGTTGAAGCTCCTTTAAAGTTTGCTGCACAACATTTAAACAAGCCTGTGTAATACTGGGAGAATATAGTCTGGTCAGATGAGACCAACATTGAACTGTTTGGATGCCAGAATACACATCATGTTTGGAGGTCAAATGGCACTGTACATCAGCCCAAAAACACCATACCAACAGTGAAGTTTGGAGGTGGGAACATCATGGTGTGGGGCTGTTTTTCAGCATATGGTACTGGCAAACTTCAAATAATTGAAGGAAGGATGAGTGGAAAAATGTACAGAGAAATTCTTGATAAAAATCTGCTTCCATCTACCAGGATGATGAAGATGAAACGTGGCTGGACATTTCAGCAAGACAATGACCCCAAACACAAAGCCAAGGAAACTCTCAGTTGGTTTCAGAGAAAGAAACTAAAGCTGCTGGAATGGCCCAGCCAATCACCTGACCTGAATCCAACAGAAAATCTATGGAAAGAACTAAAGATCAGAGTTCATAGAAGAGGTCCACGAAACCTTCAAGATTTGAAGACTGTTTGTGTGGAAGAATGGGCCAAAATCACACCTGAGCAATGCATGCCACTAGTTTCTCCATACAGGAGGCGTCTTGAAGCTGTCATTGACAACAAAGGCTTTTGTACAAAGTATTAGATAAATTTCAGTAAGTGTGTTCAATACTTTTCCCTGTGCCATTCCACATTATTACAAATAACTTCATTTCTGGACATTTATGGTTTGATTTCTTTGTATGTATGGATCACTTGGGTTGTTACCAACATCTGGTGAAAATTTCATGTCATTAGCACCTCTAGTAATATATTTACTGAGAAAAATGGTGACGTGTTCAATACTTATTTTACCCGCTGYATTTCAGCTGATTTTACAGACATTGAGCTAACATTTTATTTGGTAGTAGCTGAGAGTAATCCACAATACATACTCTAAGYATGACATCTTGCAGTGTAGATACAATTCCGCCATTTTTCATTGAACGTATTCTGGCATGAATTGTGATGCACAAATTTTAAAAAAATTGAAAGGTTCCGGCTTTTCGTGTAAAACAATTTTCCTGTTACATTTATCGGTGCATTGCATCAACAGAAAAAGCCTCACACAASAGAAAAATTCAAATTTCATAGAGACCATCTGATCTTATTCGATCCTGCAACTATGCAAAACGGCAGCCTTCCCAAGCCGAACCCATACAGACTTGTTACATAAGTAAACACAGTGGCACTGGCTGAGAGCAGCAATAACTAGCTGAAAGATAGATATTAAATGAACAATTCACATTTGACAAAAAGAGACAGACTGGAACACAGAAAGCTTGGCTCAGCATTGATGGTGGAAAAATAAGCTTAATAAGTTGAGAGGCAAGTTTAATGGCTCTGACGTTGTTTAACAAAAAATAAATAAATAAAATAAAAACACGAATGTCTGATGGAAATGAAGCTGATGAGAGCGATGAGAGTGAAACCCACCGGCGAGTCTGTGCATCGATAAAACTCATTAATACACTGCCAGGAGCTCACAWCCTTCACAAAGCACATGAAGGGGGAGCGGGGCTCCAAATCAAACTTTCAGCTGAACTTTTCATCACAAAAAAACGAGATTTTCCATGAAAGGTTAGCGATACCTAAATGTTACTCGAGGAATATTATTCACTCATTTATAGTCTTTGCTTTCCAGTTTTATCAGTGTTTGCAGCAACGGAGCCTCTTGAGTTTTAGTCACAGAAAATATCTCATAAAAAATAAAATGTATGTTCTCAAGATGTAGTGTCATCCAGACCCACTTTCATGCCGCTACGCACAACTTACATCACTTCAATAGCATCCAGCTGGGAAAACAAAATTGTATACCATTTTAYACCATTAGCACAGCCTGTGATGTKTKTGAGAGAGTGTGTGTGTGTAAGTGTTTTCACAGACGTGGCACTCACAGGAATGAAGGTGTGCATTTTAATGCTCTTCTTTTTCATTAAGTGCAAATGTTCAAGATAAAGACAGAATGCTAAATTGCTTCTCAGAATAAACAGAACAGGACTAAATGAGCAGAATCCAGTGTTTTAATGGCAGATAACACAAAACGCTAAAGCTTTGTTTTTTTCCTCTGCAATTTAACTACTTCTGCACTTTCTTCTTACTTTAGCATTTAGCTRTTTTAAGCTTCTAGCTGCCATTGTTGTTTAACTTTTAGATAGCATATTGCTAAATTAATCTTTTAGTTAGCATTTTGCTACCTTTAGCTAGCATTTGCTACTTATCAGCTAGCTTTTAGCTACTTTTGGATTTCAAATAGCATTTTAGAATTTTAAGCCATTTAGTATTTTTAGCTAGTTTTGTGCGATTTTTGTTTTTTAAATCTAATTTTAGCTTCTTTTATCTAGTTTTTGCTCCTTTCAGCCTTTTCTTTTTATTCAGCTTATGTTCCACTTCTTTTAGCTTCAACCACTCAGTTTCAGCTTCTTCTACTAAAGTCAGCAACCACAATGAACCACAATGAAGTTCACACTTCATTGTCACAAAAATAAAGTGGCTGTAGTTAAATGTTTAGCTCTTTTATACAAATACTAACAATTGAAAGTTATTCACTTCTGACTGTCTGACATTAAATACAGTTTTGTGTTGTCACGTCCTCTGCAGGTTTTGGCTCTTATACACTTTTGCTCATCCAGATGGATCCTATCAGCTACCTGTCATCTGCAGCTCCTCAGAGCAGCTCATCAGCTGAAGGACATTCAGTGACTTCGAGCCCCTACAGCGTTGTGTTGTCTTGTCTGAACTGGTTCTCTGTTGGGCCTAAAGGCGAATCAGTGCCAAACTCTCCGGATGTTGCCGGTTTCCTTTAATGACCTCTTTACATTTGGTACAGTCATTAATCAGCCAGCAGCCTCGGAGCGTGACGCAGGTTTGGGTGCATTAGCAGATAATAGGAGGACAGCCGAGTTACAAACCAGTGCCTGAACTTCAGGTTGAGGTGGTCAGTTTTTGAAATTGTTAGATCAGAAAGTCCTCTTTCCCTTGTAATAAACATTTCAGTGGGCCTTCATCAAAACRCCTGCTGCCACATGAATTGATGAAAAGGAGTCACAGTGACAAAGACAGAAAATCCCTTGTAGCTTTAAGCTTCTTGAAACTGGCTATCATTTAAAAAAGCTAATCTTAAAACTGCTATAAAAACAATTCAAATACTCGAAGATACATGTTTTTTTTGTTTATCTTCACTTTTAGTGTCAGAAATTCATTATTCCCAATAAACTAGAAAAAAAATTGCATTATGGAGAAAAAGAAGTGTGAAAAAAGAATGAAAGTTGTAAAATTTGTTAAAATAACAAAACTAAAATTTGCAAGTTAAAACAAAAACCATGGCTAAAAGCTAAAATTAGCAAAAGAGAAACAAAAAACTAAAATTACCAATCTAAAACTAGCAAAGCAGTAGCTAAACTCTAGGACTGGCAACACACTAGTTATAAATTAAAGCTAACAGAACAAAATCTCTAAATTATAGAACAGTACTAACAGCAAAAACCAGCAAAACAGCAGCGAAGCCTAAATTTATCAGGACAGTAGCTAACTTGTAAAACAATAGCTGACAGATAAAATAACAGATCAGAACAGCTAAAAGCTAAACTTAGATCAAATGTAAAAACAAAACAAATTTGCTCAAGATTTTCAAGAGCCCAAAAGTTTCCATGCATTTGAAAAGATCTCAGTGCATTTCTGCAAAGTAAAAACATATATACATATATATATATATATATATATATATATATATATATATAATAATAAAAGTGTAAAATGCCAAAACTTAGCTGCAATTTCCCGAATAAGCTAAACATCCTGATACATAAATGGCTGAAATAGTTGAAAATATGCCAATTTTATTTCAAAAATCATATGAAAGAATAAACTGGAAAACGAGTGAAAATAATGCTGACTCAGCGTTCTGCATTTCTCCTSTTTTAACCATATTATCCTGCATTATGCAACTGAGTGTTAGATATTTAGCATTTCTTCAGCTGTACGAGTGTGACAGTCACCTCTGCAGCATATTTACCCGTGACAGGTTTGAATGAAACGACTTTATATGCAGACGTCGTCCTGCCTCACAGAGATCACCACCCTCATGTCCAGGCATCCAGATGGCTGGTCACTCTCAGGTCTGCATGATCCTGCTCCAGCTTTGAGTTTGAGGAAAATATGATTGGCAGGAGTGCTGGCTGGCCTCCCTTCAGAGGATTCAGCTGCACTGAGATGTTGATGCTTCAACAGTTTATAACAAAACAGGCTCAAATATGAGAACATTTTAAATCAAAGAGGCGTYGCTGAAACCCCAAGGATGAAACAAACTGGGTCAAAAGTGTGCACTTATTAGATAAGGAGAACATTATGTGCTCGAATCAGCTCAGATACTCTTGTAAACCTACTTGACCACATTAGTGGAGAGCACTTTTTACATCTTGACACCCCAGAAMTAATTAGCTATTATTGTTGCAGGGTGCAGCCAGTCATGGTTGTTCAGTCTTTATAAATTAGATAAACGTGTTTTGTTACCAGCATTCTAGATTAAGAGTTGATTTCAAAGTTTAAGAAACAACACATTAAAGTCTGTGATGCAATATACAGTATGTACCATTTTTTATTCAGCATGTGGGATTAAGATTAGAAAAGGAAAGCTTCCAGTTGGCTTTTTAAATTCATGTTGAAGTTCCAACAGTCTCACGTCTCACTTGGTTTTAATTGGGTGCCGTGTTGTGTTACAGAATCAAACTGTGGCTCGGTTGCTTTGATGGGTTCAAGGACGTTTCACACAGATTGTGTTCACCTGACAGGTGGGCCTACCTGAAGCTTCCGGGCTGTTCTCAGGCACAACTAATGAGTTTGTGATTTATTCCTGTTTATGTCAAGAAATATGTAACAAATGATAAAGTCACATTTCATACAGGAATATTTTAACATCTAGTCCTTGATTTTTTAATTAAAGTGCATGTGACATCAAATATTTGTAATAAATCTGAATGTATTTTTGGAAAGATAACACTGATAACATATTGCAAAACTTATTCCATGCCACTACGATGAGCAGTTGTTGAGAWATTAGCATGTGAATTAACAGGAAGTGATGTCAAAGGGGAATGTCTGAATGTGAAAAGAGCATTGCTACAATGGCTGACAACACAGACTGTAGAGATTGATTTGAGTCACCATCAGAGAGCTGAAGAAGAGTCAGAATTCAAATAATATTGTTTCAATAAACAAAGACCAGGAAATTTTCTTTCTCAAAAAGTTCCCCTTTGATGTCACTTCCTGTTTCACTTTGGTTGAGCTAAGTTTAGAAGAAAATATGCCAGTTACGTGACAAAATGGGTAAAAACATGTGTATTAAGCCCAATTTCTTAAATATAAAGACCTTTTCTTTGACTACTTGTATCTGAAGGATATTCATGTCATAGAAACGTTAAGGGTTGAAGAGACTGATTTTAGGGATGTAGCTATCTCTAAAAAAACAGGACTCAACCACTAATCATACTGGTCAGAAACCACTGCAATACAGTTTTTTAGTTTGAAACTTGTTATAAACACGTATGTACAAAGTGGGTCATGCTCACTCGTTTTTAGGGAAAATGATGAGGTTGCTATTCAATGAAATTGAACAAATTTTCATAAATATCTAAGCAATAAATCAGATTTTTGTTCTTGTTGTTGAATTTGCACAATTCCAATGGTGCTTTCATAGCAACCTCATTGTTTTCTCGGTTGGCCTGTGACCCAGAAGAGTTAGGCYCTGCTGGTACTCGTAACTACAAAATCAGCTGTTGAAACTTGTTTGTGCTAATCAACTGGGTAGGGTAGCTGCAGTGTAAGTATCGCACAAGAGAAGGGTGCGTTACATCCAGAAACACCTTCTGGTTACATTAAAAAAATGCTCCACTGCAATCTGGAAATGTTTTTTCAAGACTTATTTATTAAAGTATAATACGTAAAATTAAATCCATAAAATCATCCATAAAGTTGGGGGGTAGTACTATACTCGGATAAATATTTTTACTTATGTATTTTAACTGAAATATCGGCTTCATTGAGTTCGGAAATGAGACCACGACGTAAAAAGCAGCTGAAGCGAGCTTACCTGTTACACTCCTTTGTGCCTCAGAGCGAGATAGTAACAGATCCAGGCAGGTGACATGATGTGAACAAAAAAAGAAAAAAAAAAGCAGTCCTGCACCTTAGTAATGATAGCGAACTAATGACATTAGCATGTGACCGGGCTGCTCCTCGAACAACAACAAACACGTTCGTCTGTAATGGCTGCCACCGGTGTTCTTAACAAGTTTGTATCCCTGAAAAACCGTTTCTCCCACCAGAGGGGGTGCTCGCGAGTAGGAAGTAATCTGCTTTTCCCCCAGAAGATGGACAAAATCTCATG
>NW_013952592.1:648121-654658 GCF_001266775.1 Austrofundulus limnaeus
GGTCGTACTATACATGAGATCGTATTATACACGAATAAATACAGTAATCAAACTGAAGGACCAGATCTGATGACTGACTGCCTCTACAGCCTGTGCTACAGCAATGTGTAAATGAAAATCCTGAGTTACCAACAATGTTGTCATTACTCTGCTGATCCCAATGAAACCAGCTTSGAGGTCTGAAAACACACACTGATGCAACGCTGAGATGCTTCAGCTTGGTTTGTGTAAATTACTAAAAGGGAACAATGGYGGCTTAACGAGCATTGTTTCTTTGCACCAATCTGGTGTGTGAAATGGGTTTAGGAGGTGGAAAAAACACATAAATCTACACAATAATAGCTCTGTATATGAACCAACCCTGCTTCTCTGTAAGTGGACCAGACATGAGAACAGTTTTAATGCTACAGGGCACAAACAGCGGTCCATTAACGGTCACCAGTCCTGTAAATAACAAGAATCGTAAAACTTTTATTATCTAAATTAGTGAATCTTTTTTCCCCCCTTCAACTATTAGTTTAACTTTTTTTTTCAGAGATAAAAATCATCCACTTTTGGAAAAAAAAGATATATGAGCATTAATTAGATAATCAAAGTGTTTTTTAAGTTTGGGCTAATAAGCAAATTTCAACTCCCCAGTGTGTAAAATGTGAATGTATAAATCAGCAACCACTCAGCTTTCAACAAACGAATGATTGTCTCTGTGTTTTCTCACAGCAGGGATCTGAGTTTGTCCAGATTCTTTAAACAATCCACTTAGAGTCCGCTTTTACTAATTCCACTTTAACAGTCGGGTTGCTCAAGAGCAAACAGTTTTCTACAAAAGCGTAATTCAATGCGGCCTGAAATGCCAACCTGGAGTGAAAGAACACAGCCCAGCGGGAAAGTGATTATCCTGCACCTTCACTTGGCCATGAGCTGTATGAAAAGAAGCTCTGAAATCAGGTAATTCCAGTGTCCACACAACACCGCTGATTTCACAGTGTGGGATAGAAGCAATCCACGTTGTACCGCGGCACACAGGAGCATTATTATAAGCTTTAAGAGCAAAGTGGGAACGCACACTAGTGTCTCTGGCTCTCCTTAGAAGGAGACTTTAATGGAGCTTTACGCTGAGAGATTTTCGGCAGGGTCTTGTTTTGATTGTCACTATGGGAACGGACAGTCTCTGACCCATGGTTACAAGAGCGAAGGGATTTGATCGATTGACTGGGGCAACAACAGTCTTCTCCAGGTGAAGATGTCAAATGATTTAAAAGCACGGACCAGAAACCTCATCTTTGTTTGCTCACCTAATTTCTTCATCGGGAGACATTTAAACACTCGAAAGACAAGAAATCTAATCAAGACAATGAGAGGAACATGGCCACATGGGAGATTCATCTATGAACCAGTCTTCAAAGGCTGACTTTCTATCTGTAGAGTCAGTGAAGTGAMGTTTTTGGGAGTCATCGTTGATAAAAAGATGACATGGAGACCTCGTGAATTATTTAAGAACAAAAGTAGCTAAATCTATTGCATTACTATTTAAAGTAAGGGAGTTGTTTAATGATAAAGCTTTGTGTTGTATAATGTAATGATTGTTCCACATTTGGTTTACTGTGTTGAAGTCTGGGGGAAAGCAAGTAAAACAATTATAAATCTTATTATTTTGCAGAAAAGAGCTATAAGAATTATCACAAAAAAAAAACATTATGATTACCCATCAAATACATTATTTTGTCAGTTGAAATTATTGAAATTCTACGAGTTGGTTGATTACAACATTTTGCAGATTATGTATAAGGCTCATAAAATTATATTACCTTTGAACATCCAATCAAGTTTTGTTAAGAGACAAAGTTACTACAATTTAAAAAGGGACAGAGGTGTTTGTGAAACTTAAAATCCAAACTAGTTTGAAGGAACAATGCACTTCAGTTCAAGGAATAAAATTGTGGAATAACCTGGAAAATGATATTAAAAGTGCAGGATCAATGAATAAGTTTAGGAGAATGGTAAAATCCAGTCTGTTGAAGAAATATGAACTGACATAATATGTATACTTAAAAATTGTCTGAGAAAGATTTTATTTTTTTTWTTAATTATTTTTTTCTGTTTTTTTTAATCATTGAATTTCTTTTGATGGAAAAAGGCGCAGGTATTACAAGATTTTTTTTCTTCCTTCTGTTGCCTTTCATTTTACTTTTCATTTGTATTTTTTTGTATACGAATTTGCTGTGTTTTTAAATGAATGAATAAACTAAACGAAACAAAACTAAACTAAAAGAAACTAAACTGAACTAAACTTTGCAATTCAAACGCCCCTTTTCAACCCGTCCCTCAACCCCTGGATGATGAATGTGGGCAGCATAATAAAAACAACAGAGAGGAGCAGAAGCCAATTGTTTCAGGGTCCAGAGTTCCCTCATTTGGTACAGGTGGGAGCACAACGTGCCAGCCACCGTAAACAGTGTTCGGAGAGCAAAGCAAGGCCAGGTAGCTGCAGCCATGAGGTGAGCCTCTACATAAATATTGACTTTACCTACAACCCCGCTCTCCCCACCTTTTTAAATACTAAAACACGAGGGATGAGCGCATCAGGGTCTGCAAAGAGAAGAGCCTGATTTGAATGCCTCCTAMCAAAGATAAAGGACTGGTTACATGCTCGAGAGACCGGAGGCGTCGCTGGTGAATGGGTCCTCTTTATTTACCAAGGTTAAAAACCTCGCACACAGAGGAAAAACAAGTTATCTGTTAGGAAAGTTTAAACAGACTTCTTGTATGAGTTTAGCTCGGGCGTGAACAGTTTGATTTCTACAGAGGATTCAAGAAAAAAACAAAGTTAGGTTTCCTCAGACTTTAACTTTAGCAATAAAGGCATCTGGAAACAGATTTCCCTGGGGCATTCTGCTGCCAGCTTCCATGTCTGACTGGATGGCTCTGAAGCAGCTGTGACTACAGCAGACAGTTGCAAATACTAATAGAGTATGAACAAGTTTGAGTACCCCGGGGGGCAAACATCACAGTTTGTTGATTTTTTGAAGTGGAAATATGAAAACGCATCTCCGGCGGCTAACAAATATTGCAAAATTAGCATTTTTTCACATTAYTACAGCAATTCAGTTCTGCTAACAAAACTTATTTCAAAAAACTTACTATTTTTACTTTTAACATGTTTGAAGTATACCGAGTATAAAAACACAGATTTTCAGTGGGGTCGTTGACACTTGGAATATTTCCTACATGAGGTAATGAAGTTAAAATTTGAGCTTTGTCTGATTTCCTCTGTGTGAAATGAAACAGGATATAAAATATATTGAATTCAACAATAACATTACAGTAATGTAGCAGTTTTATAATTATTATTTTTGCATTTCCGTCATTTTAAGCAAGCCCATCGATGACAGTGAAAAAAGTGACTTTTTTTAAACMGTAATAATTATCAAAATCAGTTTTTCTAATCTTTTCTTTTACAGCTCCATTGTAGTTTTAGGTGTAAATTTTCATTATTACAGTATAAAATTGCCATTTTGGTTAGCATTGTGACCCCAGCAGGAAGGCCTAGGCTAAATCTTGGCAGCAGCTTTGCTGTGTGTCGTTTGCGTGTTCTACCCGTGTGAGGAAATGAAATAAAATAATAAGGATGCGATCACTTCATTTTGTAGATTTTAGGAGTTTCTCTGAAATGGCAGAAAAGATGATTTTGTTGCTTTTTTTCTGTGAAATAATCAAGACTCATCTATCGGGACACCTAAGTGATTATTTTAGCTCTTTCAGGCATTAATAGAAATATTTTATCCTTTAGAGATTCATCAAGGAGAGGAAGAAAGACGTAAACATTTTCAACTTTTGAACCTGTTATTAAAAGGTGTAAAAACAGCCTTGGAAGATGTTTCTTTATTTAAACCTAATTAAAGCCCAAYCACATTTGGGTCTTATGGTGTAAAATAAACTGTTTTAAAACCCCTTCATTCAAAGCAAATGAGTAATGATAGTTGTAGTAGTCTGAGTGTGAACAGAATCAGGTATATTTTGAGGACTTGAACTTTCTGCTGTGAGGTGTTTAAAATTTGAAGTGGGAGAAACAGCGGTCCTGGTTTTAGTCAGGCCAATGCAACATTTACAGATCAGCCCAGGATTTAATCAAGTGTCACTTTCCTGTTTTTGTAGGTGACTCTGAAGAGTCACCTGAAGCTAAAATATCAGATTGAGACAGAAATAATGAGGGGACAGAGTTTTATTCCCTGAGGGCCTCCTGTACAGAACTAGGTGACCCACGTCTCATTTCATTTGTGAAATAGTGATGGTGACGAGTGTTAGAGACAAAGTCAAAGTGAGCTGCGTCTTGGCTTGTGCACATTTCCCAAAGAGGACTTTGATGTTGTTGACTTATCTTTTTATTTGGATCAGATAAGAATAGTCAAAATCTTCTTCTTTATAAAGGCTATATTTTATTTCGGAGGCAATGATAGAAAACATAACTTAAAAAAATTTGAYGATCATATATCACGAGCTGTATTTACTGATGAGGTGCCTGATAAATTTTGCCTAATTTTAAAAAAATCCACCACATTCTTCAGCTAAATMCTTTTGCTCCTTAGCATTCATCAGCACCAACAGTAGAGCCACTTTAAACATCTTTATTGGAATTCATACAASGTTTTACAAGTCAGACTTAAATATTCTGCAGCTTTGTACATTTTCACCAACATAAAGTGCGACTTTAATCACCAAACATCACTAAAGCTGAGGTCACGACACGAAACACAACAGTTAAATCAGGTCACATCAGTATCATTTGGGTGGGGGAGGGCTTGCCGCTGAMGGAGGAGAGCACAACGTTTGATTTTTCAAGTTACGACACAAACACAGGAGCTGATTGCAGCACAGCTCCAAACTCATCCACACAATGACACACAAACACACGTTCAGCTTCGAGCGGCCACAGCTGGAGCCTGCTGCTGGTCAGTGGACTGCAGCTGTCTTCCCAGATACTCCCTGTGAAGGAAAAACACCAGATTAGACTTTACAGTTCCATCACAGTGGAGATTACAGGGTTATTTAAGGCAACTTATACCCTCCCAGAGAAAAAAGGCTGAAACTCTGCTTATGTATTGTAAAGCGTTTTGAAACTTCTAGGGTAATAATATGTTTTMAGAGTTTGGATGTCAGTAAAAAGTAACATCACATAAAGAAGTTTTATAAATATGGCATCTATTAGGTGCATGCCAACACTTTCAAATCACTGATAACAAGGCATCAGAATATTTTCACAGGTTCATGGTCGGTGGTCCTGATGGGAACATGACACCTTTAACAAACCAGCGGTTGATGTTCTGTTCTATACTTGAAGCCACAATCATTGGATATTTCTGAGATAATTTTAAAAAAAATTTGTAATCTCAGCTTTAATTTAATCCATTTCTATTTATGTACCATTTTAAAATATTAAAGGGTTTAATAATATAATGTAAAATGTCCCCTATTTTACTTTAAAATAGACACAGGTATTAGTATTACAATGCATTTAAAAATACTTCTTTAGCTCTATATCAATCTCGTCTATGAGTAGTGATTTTCTGTCAAAACTGCTGTATGTTTACACATTTTAATCTGTGATTAATGAGTTGCAAAGCTGCTGGTAAAGACTGTAATATTGTACAACTAAAGCCTGATTTGAATGCATTTTATCTTTTAATCCACTTACTATCTCTGTGGAATTACATCAGTTATTACTCGTTAATAAGAGAGCAAGTTTCAGTGGAGCTTCTTGTTCTGAGAAATGAGCTCATTCCTCTTGTTCTGACCCATATGTTATGCACTGCTGAAATATGATGATGGTTTTTTTGAAAGGTCGCAGCCGTCTTTCAGCTGTCTTCATCTTGACAGAAACATTTTAGATCGTGACACTCACCTTATTGGAAGCAGAATTATCAAGGGCCGCTCGGGAGCCTAATGATGGGAAAAGGCTGGCCAATCTTTTGGATAATGTGGACTACTTTCTTCTTAAAAAAAGCACCACTGTCAGAATATTTTCACTGTCTTTACCCACAGAGCTCCAGCTGTTTGAACTTCCCAAAAACAAATTTCCTACAATTTTTCACTGAATGCCATACTTTTCTATATTTACAGCAAATAAGAATCACAGCAGTGACATGATTACAGAGGACAGCAGAAAAAGTTTTCTGTCAGAAACAAAAAARTACTTTTAAATATTTCAGTCTGGTGCCTTTCTTTCTTAAAATAGATGCTACTTCTATACTGGAAAAATGTTTCTGTACCTCAGAAAGCACCAAAATGAGACAAAATCTTTACACTCATCAAAAAATACAATTATGATTCTTTATGACAGTTTAGTCCTCCTGCACCCCACCTCTGTTAAAGAGTAACTTACCCCAAAATTAACTTTTTTTTAGCTGATAAACTGTCTAGAATGTGTCTAAAATGTTATATARTACTGTTTCTGTGCTAATTTTGATGTTTTTGTGCGTATTTGTTCAAATCTGTAATATTTAGTCTAAAAACGTCTTTTTGCTGCTCATATGGGTAGAGCAG
>NW_013952592.1:655230-659120 GCF_001266775.1 Austrofundulus limnaeus
CTGTTCTGCCGCTAGAAATAAGTTACTTTTTCCTCTCTCCTTTCCTTCAGCAGGAGCTTTCATGTCTGCAGATGACCCCCCACCCCCCCATTGCGGGTGCGAGTTGTATAGATTTTTTGCAAAATTTATGGATTTTTAGGGCTCTTTATTCAGGTAAATGTCCAAAGAGGTTGAAATGTATGCGAACCGGACCGAACTTCAGTCAAACAAGACCCAACACTTTTATTCCTGATTTAAACTAGCGATCTTGAGAGCAGCTGCAGCTGTATGCTTTTATTTTTTTCTGTCAGGCTGTCGCGGAGCACTCACCTCCTCTGTCCAAGGCTGGTGTTGGGTGAAAATCCTCCAACTCAGACTGTTCAGAGATGTAACTCTCTGCAATACTGTGGTCACTTTCCATGAAGCATCAGTTATGCTAATGCTAGCTGCCTGTCACGTTCTCTCGTCCTGGCCACACCTCCGCTCTCTAACCCCCCCTCCCCTACCCACTTTGATGCATTTTTCAAATTTCGCCTTGGGGCGGAGTTATCTTTTCACGGGGGGTAAGATACACTTTAAACACTGACCCTGACTTAATAAAAACAATTTTCTTCTTAGAAATGAGGTGACAGCAGGTTTCACAGTTATTTCAAAACAAAAACTAAGGTTTCTGCTTAATAAAAAATCCACAGTGTTCATCAGAAATGCTGGCTTCAGTTTATCTGTGGTGTTGTGGAAGCAGCTTTAAAAAAAAAAATGAGAAGGCGATGTTGGCTCTGAGTACTCTGAGTTATTAATGGCAGCTGCAAATAAATGGGACCTAAAAATGACTCACGCAGCTATTGTTTGCAGTCAAGGTGATTTCTGGTCTTTGTTTGTGCAGATGTTGTAGCAAAATGACTTATTAGGTGTTAAATTCTGCAAGAACGTTCAATCAAAGTGGGATAGAGGAATTCAAATGGCAACTCAGGTCAGGTTTCTACCTCCTTCACTAAGAGACATGACTTGTATTAAAGCCATTACTGTCAACTGTAGGAAAGAAATTCAAATTTGCACTTCTGTACAAAGCACACTGTAGGCAATTAAGTGTTTTTAATTATGTGAATTTTTAACCAAAAGATGAAAAGAAATGGAACAAAAACATTTTCCAAAAAGCTGATGTGTAAACTTGAGTTTTTTGTTGTCTTTTATTAAAACTGTAATATACACTGAGCTTTTATATTACTTTTGATAATTAATTCTGATAAGAGAAACTAATTACATACATGACTGATCATGTGGATGATTACTTGTTTCTCGTTTTAAAACAAGAAACACGATTACTATATATTGACATGAGAGAGGAATAATAGTCCACCCAGTTGAAACAATCCATTTTACTTCTCTGCATTTTTATTTTTAGAATTAATCAAAGCAAGCAGTTTGGTTTGTGTGTCTTCTTGTTAGAAATTTGAGTTATTACAACCATACATAATATAGTTTATACCACCGTGTTCCAGTAAAATACTCTGGATTTGCTCCAAACCACAAGCAGAAACATGTCAAGTTTCATATGTTTCATGCATCTGGTTGGACATAGTCAGCTCAATTCTGTCAATTATTAATAATTGGCTGTTCCTTTTTTTGTTTGTTTGTTTAAAAGTTCTGCTAGAAAGTTAAAACAATTTAAACTACAGAATTTGCATTTCCTGAATGCAGTGTGAATGTTTATTACCTAAAGATTTTTGCTGAAGGAGCTGAAAATGTTTAATAACAAAACTGTTAATGTTCAGTTTGAACAGCTGATGTTTGCTGCAAGTAGGAAAACAAACAAGTGAAAAATCAATAGAAAAAATGTGTTAAAAAAGCTGAACAGAACAGAAAGGTAGTTAAAAAAGAAGAAATAATTTAAATTTAGCAGAAAGATGGTAAGAGGACAGTAAAAAACAAAAAAAAAAAAACCAAACAAGAAAGAAAGTAAGTTGCAATCGGTGATAAAATAGCTAAAAAAGCTGAAAATGACAAAAAAAGAAGCAGAAAGAGAATGCTTGTAGAATTGAACTGTTAGCTGAAATTAATGCATAAAGGAGTGATTAGTGAAAAAAGCTAAAATTAACTGAAATCAGCTCAAAAGTAGCTTAAATAGCAGAATAGCTAAATTGGCATTAAAAGAGAAAAGAGAGATTTTTTTAATTAACATAAGAATAGCAACAAAGAGCATAAACATAGCTAAAACAGCAGAAAAAAGCTAAAATTGGCAACAAAAACAAAGACGGCTGAAATTAGCACAAAGTAGCTGAAACAGAGTAAAAATTAAAAAGTACAGTAATGATTTATAAATATTTTGAAGAGTTTTAAGGATGTTGAAGACAGCTCCATTAAATTTCAACGAGAAAAATGTGGTCAAATAAGGTCAATAGCTGAAAAAGTATATATTGCTGAAATGCCAAATGTCATAGCACCAATGCCATAAATGAAATGGTTTTGATATATGAAATTTTTTAAATAGCACAAAAATTGTGGAAAGAAAAATAGATCATTTATATCGCGTGAATGCTTGATAAGCATTCCATGATAAAAAAAGACAAAAATATTATACACCAGCTATGCAAAATTTAATATATTCTATTCAGAACATCATCTTCATTTCCTTATCTAAATAGAAAAATAAAAAATGACCTCATAGCATGGGGCCCTTCAAATATCTGAACAAAGATAAAATAGAATTGCCTGCATTTTCCCCCACTTACTGCATCTGTGTTAAACGCAACCAACTATTTACCAAAGAAAAGGTCAACTTTAAAGCTTCGAAAAAAGAAAAAAGAAGCACACTTCAGTCTAATCATCAAGACGAGTACAAGAAAGGACAAGGACGGAGATTTTGTCAATAGTTCGTCAAAACTTCGATCCAGAGCTGCTATCCCAAAATGACATTCTTTTAAGATCTGGACGCACTTTAAAGACAAYGACTTGTCAAAGCAGTCCAAAGGGGCACAGAGATAACCGTGCACACACTCATCTACGCTGTTGTCATGACAGCAGGAGCCTTCGATAAGTGAGGATGAGAAGAAGTCCTCATGGAAGCAACAAGGCCATCGGCTCAAGGTGACAGCAGCTGAGGTAGAAAAATATCTCGACTCTGTGGGTGAATGAAGCCCCCGTCACTAAAACAAGTCAAGAAGACATTTCCTCTTTCTAAAGAAGCATTCACACGCTTCTGTTTTCACACAGCCCATCGGTGTGGGCAGCAGATAATTCGATGTGACAACACAACCTTGAGACACGACCCGCTCCCCCCCCCGCGTCACATTACAGGCCCTTATAAATACAAACAAAACAGAGGAAAAGCAGTTTAATCAAAAATGAGAAAATGTGTGAATAATTTAGCTTTGTTGTCATTGTTCCCTCCTTCAAATCCAAAACAAGGAAACAAAATAAATCAGTGTATTACTGCGTCAGCACAGAGTGGCACCCACTCGAATCTGCGTCCACAGGAGGAAGGTGTGGGTGAGTGATGCCTCATAAGGAGCAGGCGTTAAACCAAACATGAGAACAGTTGAAAGTCTTCAAACTTGATTTGTATGCCGAGCTTTTAAACAACACACGGCTGCTTTCAGACAGATAGGAAACCAGCTGCGCCCGATGAAATGTCCATTTTTATATTCAATGTAATTAACTGTGACGTGGTTCCAAGGAATGTGCTGAATTTTACATGAGCTTTAAAAACAAACTCCATATTCAACTTTAATCCCTGCTTTTAAAGCACTTTTTATGCATTCTTCTTCATTCTGTTGTAATGTCCTTTTTAAACATCATCACAGCTCTGTCACTCTTGCTTTATTTGCAGGCACTACAAAAATTTCAAATCAATGGGCCTCATGCAAGAACATGTTCGTATTTTTATCCTAAATTTCTCTTACTTTTGTTCGTAC